>NC_079447.1:37762060-37924560 GCF_903798145.1 Danio aesculapii | reverse complement strand
TATAAACACACCCAGTCCTTTTTTTTCAATTTAACAACATAAAAATGGTGGACCATATGGATCGGTTTTCAGATCGACCGCAACTTGACGTAGGAGTGTGGTCCCCCTGCCCACCGAATTGATTGACAGCTGTGCGTATTAACATGTCCCGGTAGTCACGTGTATAATCATATCAACAAGACCAGACGTGCGCAAAGCAACCGGGAATAAAAGGTTTGTTCAGTTTGCTAGAATCATCAATCATCATCAAATGTGATCAAGAGTAAGTTTCACATGTTTAAAATGTTTTAAAACAGTGCACATGTGTAATGAATTACAGCGATTACTTCAGATTCACTTCATCAGCACAAAGAACCTTGCAAAAGGTATAATGAAAAATCTGATGGGTGTTTTGAGCTGAAACTTTGCAGACACATACTGGAAATGCAAAACACTTATATTAAATCTGAAAAAGGGCTAACCTAGGTGCCCTTTAAAAAATATATTAGCAAAACTTACTGCTTTATATTTTATATCTAACTGTAAATTAAAGCCTCACTTGAATAAGATGACAACAAAACAAATAAGTAAACAAAAATTTATATAAAAAATATATTAATAAAATATACTTTTTTATATTTATATTTAACTGCAAAATAAAGCCTTACAAAGATAAGATGACAAAAACAAAACAAAAAAAAAAAGTACAGATTTTCATTTTAACATCTAACTGAAAAATAAAGCCTCACTAGGATAGGATGGCAAAACAAATAAGTAAACATAAATGTATATTAAAAAATATATTAGTAACTGTACTGCTTTTTATTTTTGTATCCAACTGCAAAATAAAGCCTCACTTGTATAAGATGACAAAAAAGAAACCCGAAAAGAAAACGCAAACAAAATGAAATGAAAACAAAAAATGAACACAAAAAAGAAAACAAAAACAAGAAATGACCACGAAAACAAAAACAAAAAACAAAACAAAAAGTAAAACAAAAAACAAACACGAAAATCAAAACAAAAAAGAACACGAAACCAAAAACAAAAATAAAACAAAAAAACATATTAATAAAATATACTTTTTTATATCTAACTGCAAAAAACAAACAAAAAACAAAAATCAAACACAAAAACTAAAACAAAAAAATGAAAGCAAAAACAAAAACAAAAAAGAAACCAAAAACAAAACAAAAAACGTGTAACATTGACCACAAAGCAGGTTAAAGAGTCTTGAAAAAAGTAGTAGTTTCTGCCAAAAAAATTAATCCCTCAAATATTTAAAAGAACAAATGAAGTATGCAATGCTTATGTTCATCTACGTCCATCACAGCTCCAGAACACTGGAAACAGTCCTAAACATAGAGCATCATCCTGTCATATCTTGCCTAAAACACAAGGTAAACATTGAAGACATGCTGCCTCTGCATTAGTGCTACTCTACAGAGCATCCGGGCCACATCTACTTCTGTCCTCGACATGATTCATAACAACGCCCCATTGATACATGATTATCAGCCCCAGTGCTCTCAGATAAAGGCACATCCTCTGCTGAATGATGCCGTTTCCCAAGGTCAGGACTCGGATCTGTGCTTCAGTGATGTCCGCTCATGATAAACACGTACTAGTCAACATAAAAAAAATAAATAAAATTCTGTTGTCTTGGTCCATGTTGTGGTTCCCTGCTGGAGCATCTGTGGTGGAATAATTGAGACCGGAGGGCTGTGGGAGAATCTGACCTTGTTTTCCAATGAATGTTACCTGCCAGCAGCAATGGCAGCTTGGAGTATGAACAAGATCTGATGGAAAACTTACAAGCAAATAATGAAAGACTAGAAGTCTGGATACTGCAGTGAGATAATTTGCAAAAAATTAAGCAAGATTGCAACTAATCGCTCCAAAAACTCAAAAGTAGTTTTTTATAAAAGCATCTATTGCTTTCTATAAAAGCATCTGTCAAATGCATAAATGGAAATGGAAACAGCAATATCTTAGTAATTTCACTTAAAGTCACACACATTGCAGTAATATTAACATCCTCATTAGGAGTCAATGCTGCAATGTGCCTTTAACTGCAGGAAATAAAGATATTCATTCCTTTGACACTTCACGTCCTTCAAAAATTATACATGCAAGATTAAAGTGAACAGACGCTTCACTTCTAAGGGCAGTTGACACATTGAATAATCACAGGGTCATGTGAATATGCGTTTTTTTGCGCACTGTGTGTAAAACTTGGGAGGTGTGTGTAGGGGATACCACGGTACCAGAAATGTGCTTCTCAGTACCAATCTCGGTACTGAAAACTTAAAAAAATACATACTAATTGAACAACACATTATTATTTATATGAACAAATTGTAACAATATTTAACAGGTTTCCAAGGCACTTAAAGTACTGTTTTTTTTTTTTCTTTTTAAACATAACTGAAAATTATTAATAAAAAATAGGAGAGAGAGATTTGAGATTTTACAAATACTTTCTTACAATTATGCAACTACATATCAAACTACAAAATATCCACAAAATAATCCCATCCTAAAACAACAAATTGTGGAAGATGTAATTATTTTCTAGAACAGAACAAAGCACATTTTTATAGCACCATTTATTGGAAAATCTTTCAAGATCACTTAACTGTTATAGCTCAAAGCTTTTAGTCTAACATTTCTTAATAAAAATACAAGCTGCATTAATATCTGAGGAACATTCTTACTCTATACATTCTAACATATATATCTATATGATATATATATACATATCTATATATATATCTATCTATCTATCTATCTATCTATCTATCTATCATATATATATATATATATATATATATATATATATATATATATATATATATAAATCAAGCATTGAGTAAACTCCTGTTGCTACTTTTTCAAATGAGAACATAAATCCATCAGCTAAAAATATGGACCTTAAAACGGGTTTTAAAAAATGTAAAACCGCGTTTATTCTAGCCAATATAAAGCAAATAAAACTTTTTCCAGAGGAAAAAAACACCCGCTTCAATTCACTTGATTGAATGGGCTTCATCAGTGGTCATCAGCTGATTGATATGGGCCAGTAAGGGCCCATCCACTTGGTTAATCAGCTATACTAATAGAGAAGACTCCAAATCAAGATGTTTTTACATTACTATGATGGTTGGGTTAAGGTTGGGGTAGGGGTAGACATTAATTAAATACAATTAATGGGAAATTTAATAAATAATATAAATAACTCTCATTCCGGCCGCAGCCGTATGTGATCTAGAGCTGATTAACCATGTGGATGAATGATAACAGCCTTCTGAGCCTACCTTCTATTTCTACTCGTCTGATTCCAATTTTATCAACTATAAAAAGCTCTAAACCCACATTTTAACATCCAATTACAAGGTATAACTAGGGCCCGCCATAATCTGCAGACATTTTTTGCTATATCTGTGGAATGATTTTAAGAGTATCGTAACTAAAAACTTAATATATGAAGTAAAAAAAAAAAATAACACTTTAACTTACATTTAATGTTTACAATGCAAATTCAATTAAATCCACTCATTTGGTAAACAAAGCAAGTTTCTCTTATAATATATCTACTAAAGACAGAAAATATTACTTTACAAACTGCATTCTAAATAAATCATATGAACATTTTAATATTACTATTATTATAATCACAATATCAATAATGAAATTACTTTTAAAACTGAATAAATATAATGTTACACACATTTACACAAGTAAATACATACTCGCAGATTCCGTGTGGGCCTAGGTATAACCGATTCTCCACTTTATTTTCTTTTTAACAATCTATTGCATCCAGATCACAAAACAGAAGAGGTCTACTTCTGTTTTATCGTGACTCTGCACAGACATCTTCAGATTAAACCATATCAATGAGCCCTTCAGATTTTTTTAATAGAAGTGGAGAACTTTCAGAAGATAACTTTCTATTTACAAACGTACATCTATACTGTGTGAGTTTTCCCACAATTTCCTCTTGATTTTGTCTGTCAACACAACCCATTTATTCGAGGGTAGCTCCATTTTTCTTATTGCTGGAAAAAACACAAAACAATTTTCACTGAAGGGCACGTCTCTAGTAAATGTGTAAGTGTGTGCTTGGTGCAGTAATTGGTTCCCATCTCTTGCAGGGTGAGATTTGTGTCAGTACTGGTTAGCTCTTCTTTATATCAGAGGCCTCCGAGAGCGGGCAAATCTCCACACCATGAAACTCATATCTGGGTTTCCAGCTCCTCTATCAAGGTTCAGTGATCACAGCGCTGCAAGTCACATGATTTCAAAATGACCTACACTCACATATGTGCAGCATTTCAGCAACTAACTATACGTGTTTATTACAGTATACACATTAAAAGACATTTTTCTATTCTGACCTATTCTGAACACATGAGGGATGTTACTGTTTTGACTATAAACCAATACAATTCCTGACTATAAATATTCAATTAATGCAAAATGTAAAATATATAATAACTCCTCCACTGTCTCAAACAAGTGTAGGTTTTAGTTTGTGAGAAAGCAGTACAAGGTTGTACAAAAGGAAAATTGTATGAATCAATGTATTTTTTAATGAAATGCATTAATTCAGTGCATCCCTGGGGGAACTATCTTTAGAAAGGTTTAAAAGTGCTTTATGTAAGTTTTTGACTCATCTAAAGCATAAAAGCGAGATGTGCAGTAATAAGCAATGTGTATGTTTGCACCAGACAAAACATGGCAAAAATGTAAATAAAGCCATTCAGTAGCACAAAATAGTGCACTTACTGCACTCTAAATGAAATAGTAAGGTGTATAATCTAATTAATACATATTAAACCTCTTAAATATTATTAAATGTACATGTTAAAATTGCTAATATGTGTAGACTTGCTTCTAAAGTTGATTTTCAAATGCTTTATTTTATTTTCCAGATCTGAGGTGAACTATCTGCTTTTTTTTTAGTAGTATGGCAAATAAATGTCATGTAAAATAGCATTCAAATCTACAATATTAGCATTTAACACTGAATTAAGCACATAAGGTACATCACTTTCAGTTTGTCTTTTTGTTCAGAAGCCAGAAATAGAAACCGTTTCTAAAATCAAAATTTAAAATGTTGGTTAGAAAAAAAAAACTCCTTTTAATATGGAAAATATTCCTTCTATCGCATGCTGTTACTTTTATTTAGAACAGGATTTAAAGAGCCCATATTATGGGTTTTTGAAAATGCCTTTCCATGTAGTGTGTAACACAGCTCTAAGTGAAGTGAAATGTCCAGCTAAGGCTTAAATCTGTAAGTGTACAGTGTTTAAAACTGTTGATTCATCTATAAAGGAGTCGACTCATAGTGCTTCAAACGAGTCGTCTTGATAACGAGTCAGCGTGATGACGCGGCTACGAAACACAAAAAATTATTGCCTCGTTTACTCTAGCTTGCAAATTATGCATTTAGTTGTGTTTTGTTACTTGTAACCGCGTGTACTGTATCCGGTTAACTCTTTATTCTCATATCGCATATAAAGCCACGTTGAAAACGCGACGCGTGCCGATTTGTTTACGGATCGTCAGCTGTTCCTACACGCATGCAACGGTCAAGTTTCAAAATAGTTCAGCTCAGGTACGAGGTGAGGTGTCTTAATTGCACCCAGCAAGCTGAACTGGTGCTCTAGGCGTGTGTGTCGTGTCCTCGGGGAGGAGTGTAATGTGTGTGCGCGCGTCTCCTCTGAGGAGGGTAATGTGTGTGTGCAGCACCGGAGCAAGCTGAACTGCCGCTCTAGGCAAAGGATGATCACGCCGCCCTCAACCCGATAGTGAAAACGAAAGGGACCCGTTAGCAAAGTGAGGACCTGGGGGGTGTCGCGGTTGAAATTGAAGACCGGGGGGCTATTCGCGGATATAACTGAGGACGCGGGTGGTGAGGGAGGTGTTGTCCACGCCGCCCTAGGTCGCCTCTATGGACACGCCGGCCCTGTGTGTGTGCGTGTGTGTGCGTGTGTGTGTGAAGAGAGTGAAAAGAGCAGGTAGACTGTGACGGGCTAGGAGATCTCCTCGCCAGTTCTTGGACTTTTTGCTCAATAAAATAGTTAGTCGTCTGTATTTACATTCACCCACTGGCAGCCAAAATCCACTATGAAGCGTGTATGCACTGTGACTACTTTTCTATTGTTGATTAGCAGCTGGGCATTTCACTTTGTCTCGCGCTGAAGCCTGTCAGTGTCGACCAATCGCAACAGGCTGTCATCGGTCCAATTAGCGCAGATTAGCTTCGCGCTGAGGAGGGGTTTGGGAACAAATGAATCGCTGAACGATTCATATGGGAGTCGCTGGGATAATTACGTAAAAATAAATGCAGATTATAAGACCATGAAAGTGTGTTTTGACCTTGCATGCAAATTAGAATGTTGTTGGAGACCCTTACAACCAAAATATGACCCTATTTCATGTATAATATGGGCTTTTTAAATCAGACTTTAGGCTCGATAGTCAGGCTCGCTCCTGTTGGTGTCATTAATCTGGCAACCTGCGCTTGCATGTGTTTTGAACAAGCGGCAACCTCCCGCTCTCCCTAGGGAAGCCAATACGGAAGTAACTAAAACTGCAATTGGGGGCCTTGGGGGGCTGGCTCCAGGAAGTCCACGTCATTTCTGACTGCAATGGTAAATTGGCCATTTTTACAGCTGATAAAAACATGCTTACAGCCTGGTACAAAAGATGGCTTTGGTACATATAGCCATGATTAATCTTCATGACAGCTGTGAAGGGGATGAATTTTTTCATAACTCATCCGTTTCGTTTTTATTAAGTTATATTAAGTCTGCATAATTAAGGGCGTGGCCACTTGAGTGACAGCTAGGTCTCAATGCTCGCTGTCTCGCCACCTTAGCTGATTACGACTAATTAGCCAATGAACTCGGCATATACATCACATTTTTGTGTTGGTTAATGTTTCTTTACACAGTCAATTGCCTTTTGGGATTATTTCCTATAATTATCAGATGATATGGCATGCTGGGTGCACTTAATTGTGCTCACAAACCATTCACGTGGCCTCCGTTTCCCTGGTGAGTGAAATTATATACTTATATACCATCTCTATAAATGTATTTGTTTTATTTAAGATCATTTATAATGTTTTTTAGAGCTGTAATGCCCTCCAGAATCTGACAGATTGATTAGCTGTAGGCTCTAGAACAGTCATCTGAAGCGTTGTCATACAGTGTTATGCCTGGAATTCATCAATAGTCTTGCATTTACTAACACAGACTATAATTGAAGTGTTTGGACGTATTTTGTGTTTTCCTCCTGTTGAAAAACATTATAAGAACAATGCTTAGTGGCTCATTTTGTTACAACAGTGTTTTTAAAAGTCTAAACACTTTATCGATATAGTGTACAACCAAGCACATGTGGTCAGAACACAAACGAGTCGCAGGTAATAAAGTATTAAGCGTTTTTCCTAAAGTAAAGATAGTCTGCCCAAGCAAAATGCCAGCAGATGTCTGTAGCTCCCTTACTCTCCGCCTCTTTGCCCTTATTTGGTATCCCGCCTTGGGTGCAATGATGCGCAAACAAAATGGCGACGGTTGGCTGCGCCTACTTGTAACTTAATTTGCACTCTTCAGAAACCTATGGGTGACGTCACGGATACTACGTCCATATTTTACAGTCTATGGTTTTGAATCAGACGTGCATTATTACCTTGTTCAACCACTGGGTGTCAAACTTACATACTGCGCCTTAATCAAATAAAGATAAGCAGTGTTCATTTTGTTCACAAAATCTAAAATAAATTAACAAGACAAAAATTACACTTTTTTTTTTTTATGCATCTGGCCGATGAAAAATATGAGAATGTAGTTTAAAAAAATTGAAAATGTAAGAACGTGAAAAAGAAGACATTATATCACCAGCTGTTTTTCTGTGACTGTTCATGCTTGTTCCTGACAGATGTGAAGAGTTTAGAAATCAACCAAGCAGAGTTTCTGCATGGTGCTTTACTTTGCAATCTGGCAACTGGACACGCACACCCTCTCTACACCATGAAAGCAGCACAAATTATTTAAAAACACCAACAAACATGAATGATGGATTTCCACTGAGATGCTCTGTTCAAATTAAAGCATAATTGAGCTAGTCTGTGTTTCTTTTAAGAAGAGCATTTTGCAGTGAGTAAATTTGCTATTAAACTTTGCCAGTAATGACTGGTGAACTGAAAAAAAATAGGACAGCTTTTTGATAATGACAGCTTCAAGATGCCTTTGTATGGAGAATAGAGTCTCATGCATTGCTCATGTGTGATTTTATTCCCATACTAAAAATCTTGAAGGTTCTGCAAGTCTCTATGGACTCTAATCTTTTGTTTTGATTTTTAATTGGGTTCAGTTTAGGTAATTTGTGGGGCATTATATAAACTTTATTTTATTTTTCTAAAAGCAGTTTCCCTTGGCTGTTTTTAGCATGTAATGTAAGTGTTGGGACTGAAGCAGCTAATATTAATTTACACTAATGAGAGAGGGAGGGTTGCTGAATAACAGAGATTTCACCTGCTGTCTGGGCTTTCTGTGCATGTTTACATATCCCTTTCTTCATGTGTCATTTCATTTCATTACACATCACTTAGTTTCTAAACTAATTAGTTTTTTTTTTTCTTTGTGCGTAGAGATTACTTGCGTTGTTACAGACATCTGGTAAAAATCTGAAGTCAACAGCACCTTTAAAAATATGTTTTCTTAGAAAAATGTGACACATTCAATACTTTTTTTACCCTCTGTAGCTTTATGATGCCTTTGATAAAGATGGAGGAAAAAAATAAACCATGCTATCAGCTGACTTTCCATTGATTTGTACTTTTTAAGAGATTCAGACATAACATCAATCGTCACAATTATAATTTTGAGAAATATCAGTTATTATGATAACCAATATACTGAATAATGATATATGACTAAGTTTTGCTCAGTCATTAAGTCAAATAAAAAAAGAAAACTCGCACCTGAGCAATGCATATGACTCCATTCTTCATAAAAGAGGTGTCTAGAAGCTGTCATTACCAAAAAAAGTCTTTAATAAAAAATATTAAATACATTTCAGTAGTTCAGTAGTTCAAGTTTCAACAGTTCTTTTTGGAATATTCTTACCAAGAAAAATCCAGATGTTCAATAATTATTTTACCTGATCTATATTTACATTATTAAGATAACACTGACAACCATGCTAAATGTGCTCACTACAATCATAAAATATCCACACAAATTCATCTCAATAATTGATAAAAAAATAAAAATAGACAACATGGCCTATTAGGTATCTTGTGAGCATCTAAGAAAAATAAATAAATAAATAAATAAATAAATAAATAAGTAAATAAATAAATAAGTAAATAAATAAATAAATAAATAAATAAATAAATAAATAAATAAATAAATAAATAAATAAATATAATAATAATAATAATAATAATAATAATAATAATAATAATAATAATAATAATATATATATATATATATATATATATCCCCATCATGTTTTACATGAGATCTGAATGGCATCTTGACATACATCAGTGTTTTAATCCACGTTTACCACAAGACTTTTTTTCTGTCAATCTAAGGGCAATGACTGAGTGCTCTTCCCACCAAAACACAACAGTCTTTTCAAGCGCTGTCAATCAAGAACAGACACACATAAACCCCTGGAGCAGCCATAATGAGCCTTTCCTCTGATGTCAGTTTTGCCAATCTGGCTCAACCATTTCCATGCACCGGTGATGAAGGTCAACTTCACAAAAGCTGAAAACAGGAGCTTCTCGCAGCTCATAGAAGTTGACCTGGCATGGCTGTGAAAAGAGGCCAAGAGCACTTCTGCTCATCAAATTGGCTTCATGCGGTCCGGTCCATCCTTAGCAGATCAATAACCTTCTCTATGAACAGCATTTAAAATCTTCTGACAGAATTTTTGAAAATGCCAAAGTTTAAAGGCAAGTCTATAAATATATATATGTGACTCAGTTCAATCCGGTGCAGATGCTGTGCTATAAGCTACGGACAATGACCTTTTTCTTTACAAATTTCATTGTGACATACGGTAGCATGCCAGGCAAATGAATCAACACACATATATTGCCCATCTGTACTGGTTCGTTGAAGTGCACAATAAAGGAGAATTATTTCGACTGGTTAATGTCTTTCTTAATGTGCACTGTATTTGTATTTAATGAGAACAACATTCAGAAATAAGCATTTGCACTGTGGATGCTGCCGGTGTTTGCAATTAATCTAAATCAATTTAAACAACTAAAACTTGACCCTTACATTCTACAGAAGTTAGTGTGTTCTGTTAACAGCCACTTACTAGAGTATAATAAAAAAAGTATTCTCGTTAAATTGCATGCGCCCTTTATTTCTTCTAGTTGATCATTTGGTATCAGAAGTGGCTTATATGAAAGGCCAAGGCCTCTAGATTATGCCTATTTTACCAAAAATAAAATACGATCAGGCCTTGATTTTTAATTATTTAATTAGGACAGTAAACTCTGACTTTGCTTAGACAAAAGTCTTGTCTTATTACAAAATTATATATCTTATTATAAATAACTTACTAAAGTAAGATTCTTTGGATTCATCTTCAATGCCTCCTCCATCTTACCCCAGACATCCTCAATAATGTTCATTTCTGGTAACTGGCAGGCCAATCCTTGAGCACCTTAACCTTTTTTGCTTTCTTTGAAGTATGAGAAGGAGCGCTATCCTGCTCAAGATCTTGGCCTTTCCTGTGGTGTGGGCAGCACAAATTTCTTGATATCTCAGGCTGTTGATGTTGCCATCCACTCTGCAGATCTCTCGCACGCCCCAATACTGAATTTAACCCTAAACCATGATTTTTCCTTCACCTTCAGGTTCCAATAGGTCTTCTGCAGTAATTGTGATGATTGGGATGCAATTCAACAGGTGATTCATCAGAAAAATCTACCTTTTGTCACTTTTGCAAATGATCAACTAGAAGTTAATATTTGTTGTTCTTACAACTTGGATCAGCTTTTGTCAGGCAGTATATATGGGCCAGTCTGTTACAGTAAACAACTTACTACTGCTTGTCGAAAAACTAAACACCCGTTACTACATCTCTGAAGGGTTTCCCAGTCCTGAATACACAGTAAAAGTGCAAATTGAAGGGCTGTTGGTTTTACTGTTGGTTGGTTTTTTATACAAACTATTTTTACTTTTTGGAATATTCCATTTAAAATATGCTTAATGGAAATGCCAAGTAGCATATTTTGTTTTGTGGTTGCACAAAAGTGGTTGCACTCCGAAAAACCAGTCTTACCCCTCCAAAAGCCACTAAGCATTCATTGAGTTTTGTCTTCTAACAAGTAATTTATTATAGAAGCAAAAAAAGGCCCACATTTGCTTTTCCAACTGCAGCAAATTCAATTTTTATTTTTGATAGACAGCAGTTTATCAGAAATTGACAACATTGTTGACACATTGGATGGAAATGGAACTGTATTGGCAAATGTTTTATGCAATATTACAATTTTGCTTATAAATCTAATTTGCATGGTAGGATGGAAACAGCTAGTTTAAGCATGAGTCCATAGATGAAACACTGGTTATGTATCGGTCAACCCAATCCTCCACTGCAAGCATGACTTAAGGATACTTCTCAGTGGTAAGCTCAGTGAATAGCAGCCAATCGCACAGTTGAGATTATGATCACAATGGCAAATCAGTCACTGAAATCACTAAAGGGATATTGAATGCACATGCTCAGTGACTGAATTCTGTGCTCTTGTGAATTTTCATCATTAATAACAGTGAAGATTTTTTTCTTTATTATTGGAGAAAGTAGAATACCATTAGGAGACAATAATAAATCCATTTTAATTATTTAAAAAATTCCAAATTGATTCAACATTTAAGCATTTTTTATTTACTAATACAAATAATTCTTTAATGAAGAGCCATATTTCAAAACGGATGCAGTTGCATTCACAGGACATTTGTGTACCTGGAAAGCTAATAAAATGCTATTTGCTAAAATCATCTATCATCTAAAACAGCGTTTTCAATCCTGGTCTTCGCGTCCCACAAATCTACAAATTTTGCATGTCTCTCTTATTTAACATACTTTAAATATAGATAACCAGCTTGTTAGAACAGCTCCATGCATGAACTGTGCATAACTGACACATGTCTATGCAGTGTGCATTGCTCCCTAGTTCCTTCTCCTTTGTGGCTCTCTACCTGAGCACGAGAAACCTTTATTTCACTTCAGAACATTCATTCTCAGACTTGCACAAAAGCACTGCCTGCTGCAACTTACTAGAGAAATGTGAAGTGTGACATAATATACCTCTGCAAATAAATACAATCTAAATGTACATATCACCCACTAAAATGCCATTTGAATGAAACATTTGATTAGATTTCTCTTCTGATGGAGGACCTAAAGGAGAGTTATGTAGATGGAGAATTAGACATAAAACTGATGGTCATGTGAGTGGCACACAAGCATCAAAAGAATCCATAGATGAATATTACTGAAGGAATATTAAAAACAATGCTAAACAAAATGATCATTTTAATTGTTTACCGTTATCATGTTCCCTTGTACCCTAATACATTTTTATTATGGATCAGATGGTAGATCTAGATTTCAAATGATTGTGCATCTGTGCATCTGAACATCAGTGAAGAGTGGTGAAGCTATGATCTTCAGAGCCAATGAAGAGCCAATCTATTGAGCACTTGAACACAATGCCCAATCAGTTGTAGGGGCTGCACAATTTGGGAAAATTTTCATTGTGATTGAGGTCAATATTGCCATATGCGATTATAAATGGTATCATGAGTCAACTTGATGGGTTTTTAAGGAAAATGCACATACAGATTAGCAATAATGCTGAAATGTGTATTTGTAAAACTAGAAATAGTTTCATAATAAATAATTTTACTAAATGAAATATTTAAATTAATTTGCATTTGCACTAAACTTATTTTCATATACTTTTAATTATTAAATGAAATATAACAATATATAATTTTAATTTTATAGCTTTGTATTACTGTTTTTTATATAGTTCTTTTCTGATTTTTTTCTTGTTCTGATAAAGCATTTACTGAATACATGACTGACGTTTTCTCTGCCTAAACACAATTATGATATGTCTAGCAGATTTTTTCCTCATGTAGCAAGCATGTTAAAAAAGTTTAATATGACTTAAATCACATTTTAAGCTATTTAACTGATCGCATTCATCAGTTCAATTATTGATGAGCAGAGATGTGCAATTGTTCTTCTCAATATCATTCTTTCTTGTAAAACTACAACAAATAGAGGAAAAGTATGTACACTCTCACATTCACACACATACACTACGGCCCGTTTAGTTTATTCAATTCACCTATAGCTCCCGGAGGAAACCCACGCGAACACGGGGAGAACATGCAAACTCCACACAGAAATGCCCGTGTATGAACTTCTGAATTGGATTTGTGTATTTACGAATCATGTTTTGAACTTGTGATTTGGACTGGTGTTTTTTTATGAATTGGATTTGTGAATCATGTTTTGAACTAATGAATTGTATTTATGTATTCACGAATCGAGTTTTGAATTTACAAAGTGGATTTGTGTATTTACGAGTTGTGTTTTGAACTTGCGAATTGGATTTTGTAAATGTATTATTTTTGAGACTGATCTGGCTTCATATGGTAGTTTTTTTAGGCTAAGACGAGAGGTAGAGTTGAGTTCCATCGGCATTGCGATAAAGCCATTTTTTCGCATGAGAGATCCAAATGACAGAATGTACATGTAGAAGAGAGGAGGTTCTAGAAATAAGCCCTAGGACATAACTTATAACTACATGCTATGATGTGGACACTTTCCCACTCCTAAAAAAACCCTGAGGGGCCTACCTGAGATCAAGACTTAAACCAGCCTAGTTGCTGTGCAGGAAGATGATCTGTGTAAGAAAGACCTGATTAAAGAAAGTAGGAATACTGATCTGTTTTCTTAAAAGAGTGAATTTAAGCAGTTGGGGTTATTGAAGCCTGCTTAAACGCCAAGGGAAAGGTACCAGCATAAAGGAATGCGTTAATGATGTGAGAGTGCAGGTGCAACTGAAGAAGAAATGGCTTGAAGGAGATGACATGTACAGTAAGGTCAGTAAGATTTTTTGATTCCTGCCACATTCTTTAAGGAGTCTGGAGTTTAAAATAAAACTTTCAGAGAATATTAGCTACCCAAGGGGCTGAGGGGGTGGCGTTGGCTCGACTGGGTGAGAGGGGGCAAACTGTGTCTGAACAAGACGTCAGAGTGGAGAAAAATGTCAGTTGCACCATGGTTAAATTTACAATAATTAGAGATAGACAAGCCAGTATGTCCACCCCTCCTAAAGAGTTATAGGGAAAATAATAATAATAATAATAATAATAATAATATTACAGAAACTGCAGGTGTAGCGGTGTCTTCTTGTCAAATTCAGGTCTTAAGTCAGGGTCAAGAGTTTGAGACTTGAATGATTAGCAAGAGGTGTAATTAATTATGCTTTGTTTAGTGCAGATCTGCAATTCTGAGACTAACGGGAACATATTGTATTAGAGAACACAGGCAAAATGCTCAGGTTGTTAAGACTGCACTGCTTACAGTGTGTGAAAAAAATGTAGCAGAAGAAGTGAAACTTGATGGAAAGAGAATGAAAACACACTACTCAAGTGCCCTTTCAATGTCCTTGCTCGAAAGAATCATGCAGGTAGAAATGCTGATCTTTACACTAATCTCGTCATGATGCCAACATTTTGACTTCAGTATGATATACGTAAATTAATTATTGGCACTAAAATGATACTTCAGCATAACAAACAGGAAAAGTCACCGAATAAAACATTTTTTTGATAAAAAAAAAGGAGCCAGTGTTTGCTGTCAGCTGAAATGGAGTAGAACAATTTAAAATTAAAGTTACATGAATATATAAATAAAACAAAACAATTTAAGTTTATTTTGTAAGCAGTCCAGCCAAACTGTTTTAACAAGAGTACAATTGTTTCAGCTTTCTTTAATTAAACAATTCACTACACACACAATTTTTTATCATGCAACACTAATTTCACTCTTTGCCCTTCACACAAGAGCTGCTATGATCACCGCCACAGTATACTAATTAAGTGCTTTCTTGATCCACCTCTGTGTAGACGATTTGGTATCGGTTCAGTAGTATATCATAACTAGTTATTACACGTTGATGTCAATTATCTCATCTGCTATGTATCGGTCGCATTCCATGACGAGGGAAGTGAGTGTGAGTATTAAAACATTCCAACTACTAAAAAAAAATAAATCAATAAAAGACGCCTTTGCACAATTCACTGCTTGTGAGTTTGCTGGGCAGTCTTTCACTGACACTGAAGGTAGAATAAAACAGGAGAAATTAAAAATTGTGGAGGGAAAGCATCATCAACGCACCGTGATATAGAATTGAACCAAACTGATAACATGATAATCATAACTGAACCATGAGACAAGTGTAGGTTCACACCCCTACAGTATACTAACCTATTTCAAACCTAAACGAATAAATGACAAAGCCCTACTATTTAATACAAAAAAATGTGATGATGCCGTAAATAAACACGAATAATAGCAATTATGTTAAATATCAAAGACTATACAATACACAAGACATGTCACTCGTATAGTTTTGAATTGGGAAAAGTGTAACGGTCAATATGGCACATGAAGCCCTGCCTACTAGTACAGGAGCCAATTATCAATCGGTATAGACTGACATCTCTCCTGGGGAGAAACTTGGACCAGATGTGTGCTTTTACGACAGTTTGTTGGTCAACAAACATGCTGGAACGTCAGCGAATACAAAATATATCCACATAAAGCTTGAAATCTGTTAAAATGAACCAAGTGGACTTGAAAACAAAAGTTTTTTGGTTTGTAATTTGTTTGAAACAAACGCAAGGTACAGTCAGTCCTGTCAAACGCACATCACATGACAGCAGCAACTACTCAAACGTCCAAGTTGTGGATTACTTCAGTAGACCAGTGCAATCAAACGATCATTATACAGAGGATGATAATATGTAGAGTGGCCATAAATGAGGTTTGTGTCGTGATCTCATTCTTTTTAAATGCGCATGTGCATCAGCTTGGGCAACCTGAAAATATACAGATTTAGTTTGATTTAAACATTTAGAAACGAAACTTAGAAGACCATTATTGTTTAAGTTTATTTGTGGTTAAGTTTATTGGTGTAATCGTAAGCTTGGCAAACAGTTTTGAAGAATTCGATGTTTCCCCATTCAAACAGAATGATGCCCGAGCTTACTGCCCAAGAGGCGTTTCAAATACGGCCACCGAGTGAAATGACTTAACTTTAAGAGAGAGTTTGTAAAAAGTTAATGATACAAAAAACAAATAGTTTTCGCTAATTTTCTTCTAAAAAAAAAAAAAAAAAACTATAAGGATGTTTATCAAGGTGGAAATTTTGGCAAGGTTGCTCGTGTGTGTCAGGACAGCATTCTGGGCAAGCATATTTCAGGCACGTAGGCAGCCTAGTGAAAGGGGTGGTTCTTTTTTTCTCTAAAAGTGGACCTTTTGCAGTTATTAGCCTTATTTTTTATTTAATTATGAGATTTAAATACTATATTTTAGTGACATTTTAAGCACATTTCTTTTTGCTAAATTAGCTTGAACATCACAAACAGGCACTATACCACTGACAAGACAGTCAGACAATCATAGATTTTAAATGCATTTGAATCAGAATCAGAATCAGAAAGAGCTTTATTGCCAGGTATTTCACACATACGAGGAATTAGTTTTTGTGACAGAGCTTCTACAGTGCAACAGGATAACAGAGACAGGACAAAAAACAGATAATAAATATATTTTTACAAAAAATACAAGTAAGTAATGAGAGCAAATATACAAATTGACCAGTGTATGTACGTGTTTATTACTATATACAACGTTATATGTGCAGCTGTTATGTGCAAATTGGCATGTAAAGTGTGTTGTTAAATAAGTGTATATGTGTATAAAAGTGTAAAGCAAGTAGTGATGTTGGTTCCGCAATTATTATCATCAAGTGTTCATGAGATGGATTGCCTGAGGGAAGAAACTGTTTCTGTGTCGGGCTGTTCTGTGCAGTGCTCTGTAGCATCGACCAGAAGCTAAAAGTTCAAAGAGGCAGTGTGCTGGGTGTGAGGGGTCCAGAGTGATTTTGGCAGCCCTTCTGCTCGCTCTGGATAAGTACAGTTCTTGGGGAGTAGGAAAGGTTGTACCAGTGATTCACTCAGCAGTCCGAACTATTCGACGTAGTCTTTGGAGATCGTATTTAGTAGCTGAGCTAAACCAGACAGTTATTGATGTGCAGATGACTGATTCAATGATGGAGGTGTAGAACTGTTTCAGCAGCTCCTTTGGGAGGTTAAACTTCCTCAGCTGACGAAGAAAGTACAGCCTCTGTTGAGCTTTTTTGACAATGGAGTCAATGTGAGTGTCCCACTTCAGGTCCTGAGAGATGGTGGTGCCCAGGAACCTGAATGACTCCCCTGCTGCCACAATGCTGTCCATGATGCTCAGTGGGGGGAGAGCAGGGGGGTTTCTCCTGAAGTCCACAATCATCTCCACTGTTCTGAGCGTGTTGAGCTCCAGGTTGTTGTGACTGCACCAGACAGCCAACTCCTTAACCTCCTGTCTGTAAGCAGACTCGTCACCGTCCTGAATGAGGCCGATAAGTGTGGTGTCGTCTGCGTCGAGCTTCACAGAGGAGTCTTTTGAAGTGCAGTCATTCGTGTACAGGGAGAAGAGCAGTGGGAAGAGGACACACCCCTGGGTGGCGCCAGTGCTGATTGTGCGGATACTACATGAGAATTTTCCCAGCTTCACCAGCTGCTGCCTGTCCATTAGGAAGCTGTTGATCCACTGACAGACAGAGGTGGGCACAGAAAGCTGAGTTAATTTGGGCAGGAGAAGTTTTGGGATGATAGTGTTAAACGCCGAGCTGAAGTCAACAAACAAGATCCTCACATAGGTCCCTGGTCTTTGTAGTCATGCACTGTACTTTGTCCTGTGTGTTTTACGCCACTCCTACATTAATCTACATACATTTGAAAATGCTTCTTTTACTTCATGTCTGGCCTGCCTGGTACACTGGAACAGCATGGCCTGAAGAAACAGAGCTGTTTGAAGACACACTCCTAAATAAATGAATATGAACCTGCTGTCATTCATCACAGAGCAAATTCGCTAGTGTTTCATATTCAAAAAAGTAAAGCCATGTTTAGTTATGATATACATTTATGGCACTGTTTACACCTGGAGTTTGGATGAAATTTCAGGAACCCAATTGCACGTTAATGGTCCTAAACACAGGTGTAAAAAGGGTCTAAAAATGTTGCACTTTTGATTACATGTGATCAAATATGTTCTACCTGCCAAACAATCACCATCTCTACTGACCTAAACACACGGTCAGTAACTAAACATTTGGTTGAATTTAAGTTAAGGCCTAAAATGGCCTATGTGACAACTGTTATAACTTGTGTTGAGACCAAGCCTCCCGTTTCAGATAAACAAAAAACCCAAATCCACGTTTGACTGGTTGGTTTATAGACTTTAAAGACATTTTTTCACAGTTTTAGTGTTTGCGTGGTTACCACACTTTGCCTTTCACAGTAACCTTATTGTGAAAACTTAAGCCATAACAAGGTATTCATAATTCACTGGGTTGCACCAAAACATGAATCTTAATTGTAGTTGCAATCCACATCATTTTAGTCCACTTGTTTCCTTCTCACTCATGTAAGTCACATAATTAATAGTTTAATAGTACTGAAAGTTGTAATAAAAGTGATATAGAACATGATGAAACGAGGAAAGGATCTCAGTGAAATTTGAACAAGTGGTCACAAGACAGCCATTTGAACATCATAATAACAGGAACTGTATTGCATCTCTGAAGATCAATTGCATATTAATAAAATTAAAAAATATATTTTATTATTTAATTTATTATATAATTTATTTATTTTATATTAAATTCTCTAAATCATTTAAGAGGATTTTATTATTTATTAGCGTTGAGTCCGTTGAGCAACTTTTTAAAACAAGTTTGAAGCTGAAAAATGGTTAAATGTTTCCGCATTAATGCATATATTTTGCCACAGTTTCAAACCAAATCATACACTAGGGTGTTAGCTTGCAATGAACAATCATCTCCCTCTCAAGCTCAGATAAAAAGAGTGTTTTATGCTATCTATTATTACACATTTCAGTTGTTTTGATTACATTCTCCTCTTTTTTTTCTGCTCCTTGAAGAAAACCATCCCTGATGGACCTCTCATTTCATCCTTTTAAATATTGAAGCTTTTTATATTATTAAACTGACATCTCACATAACAAGTAATGACTCCCTCTGCCAGAGGCTGGCTGGAAGCGTAACACAAGATTCAGAGAAGGCGCCTTTGAGTCAGAGGATTTCTTCATTTGAAATCATTTGAGTTTCAGGCTGCAAATGCCCTCTGTTCCTCTTATTACTGCTTTAGCTCTGATCTCTTTTAACCACTTTTTATGAACTCAAACAGTACAATGCAGCTTAGTTTAGTTTTTAATTTCCCCGTTTTACATATTTTTTCCTCTGAACAGCACTTTGGAAGTGTTAAACAAGCAGAGCATGATGCCAGTGTGATAGGTCAGTGCTTTGAGGTGAAATGAGCAGTGCTCTGTCGAGTGTAAACTGGGCCAAGGGGATGGTCTGAGGCATGTTGCCTTCAGCCCTGACTTCATCACATTTGTTCACTTTCACTCAGAGCTCTACGTACTGTCTTCTCAGCTAATAAACTCATTTGTCAACCCTTATTATTATTGTCTGTGAAATTCAAGTCATTGCATGAATGCATTGCATGAAATATAGTTTATATATATATATATATATATATATATATATATATATATATATATATATATATATATATATATATATTGCATTTTCTTTTCTTTAAGTATTTTTTATCATTCTATAATTTATAAAAACATTGAATATTATTATGAGTTTTGTGACTTTAATGAGGGAATATTCAATGAAACTGAACTGTGAATGATGAAAAGATTATCTATTTCAGGTTTATTCCACAATATGCATTCAGCTGAAGGTAAAATTATTTAGCCCTCCTGTAAAATTGTTATGATAAACAGAGCGAGGGCATTTAAATCCCCAATTTTTACAAAATATTTCTTTCTTCTAGATAAAGTTTTATTTTGGTTTTATTTAAGCTAGTTTTAAATTTATGGTCAATATTACAGGGTTCAACACTAAGAACTTTTTTCTAATGAATCGATCAGACCAGCGATTGAGGTTTTTACTTGCCCAGCCAAAATTTTTCACTGGCCTCACCAAACAAAAAAAAAAGTTAATAGCTATTTTATTCATTCATTCATTTCATTTTTTTTTCGGCTAAGTCCCTTTCTTAATCCGGGGTCGCCACAGCGTAATGAATCGCCAACTTATCCAGCACATGTTTTACGCAGCGGATGCCCTCCCAGCCGCAACCCATCTCTGGGAAACATCCACACACACTCATACAATATGGACAATTTAGCCTACCCAATTCACCTGTACCGCATGTCTTTGGACTGTGGGGGAAACCAGAGTACCCGGAGAAAACCCACCCGGACGCAGGGAGAACATGCAAACTCCACACAGAAACGCCAACTTACCCAGCCGAGGCACAAACCAGCGACCTTCTTCCTGTGAGGCGACAGCACTACCTACTGCGCCACTGCATCGCCTTAATAGCTATTTCTTAGCCGCATATTTTAAATAACGTGTCAAAACTAACATCTGTGAATCTAGAATTTAAATATTTTTAAATGTTAATAAAATGTATAAATTGTATAAATGTATAAATGTATAAATGCAAAATTCAAAGTTTTTTGCAAACAAAAAGAGCAGTATGGAAAATGTGCAGGTCTTTTATTGCAGTTCTAAACTGTTTAAAACAAGGTGGCTGACTAAAAAAACTGACAGCGAACTGTGCAAAACACACGTCTTTTTTTTGTGGTGTTGTACGCACGTATAATGTCTGCTTCAAAGACGTTAAAAATAGACGTTTCCTTTTAGCCTCATAATTTGATGTTGCCGCCATGTTGCCGTCTCTTCGCTGTTCTGGTTGTTATCAGGTTATGGAAAAAAAATAACATACTCGCAACATCCAATCAGATAAGGTTAGCATTTAAATGCTTAAAAGCACAAAAAGTTTCTCAATTCTAAGACTGTATTTGCACTCAATTGGCAAATAGTCACATTAATTAAAAATGAAACTTTAGTGACAAGGCAGCACTGGCCCGATCAGGACAGTAATGATCCTGTCTACTGTCCGAAGTCCATCTCATGCTGGCCCTCGGGCTTTTGGGCAGTCATTATTGTTGTGCCCTGAATTAGTTCTCTTAAGAAATTATTTTTTGATTGTCTGCAGAACTAACCACTGTTGTCCAATGACTCGCATAATTAAAGTATTTTTAATTAATTCTGTATTTTTACCATTCTATAATTTTTAAAAACATTTGTTTAGATTTCTTAGATTTTATTTACTTGTCAACTAGCTGAATTATGTTTTATTTTTATTGTTGGTAATGTTTATTTTATTAAGAAGGCAGAAGACAGTTATAAATAGCTCAGCCTATAGTGAAGCTTCAGTAAATAAAGAATGACTGAACTGAAAGATAAGCACAGTTGCACTGCTAAGCCCATGACCTAAAGGCAGCTGCCAAAGTGCATTGTGGGAAATTTCTCTCTTAGCCGGGAGAGTCTGGCTCTGGTGCTGCTGTTTTGAGATAAGAAAACATGGGTTCTCCCTTAAGTCAGCGTAACGCACAGGCCACACTAAAGCGGGTCTGGGATGCCCTGCAATTCTGCCCTCCATTGTCTGAAAAACAGAGTGAATGGAGGCAGCATTAGAGCAAATTATGATACAAAGCGACAACGATATTCACATGAGATGATCTGAAACAATTCCTCTATAAAACTGCCAACTGAGCAGAATAGACACAAGCTGACCACAATCCACTTTGTTGAGCTACTATACAACATAAAGAATAAAATCAACCACACAGTACAGACATCGACACCAAACTACAGCATATTAGTGCAAAGCCCTAGACATCTATGAAAGCCATACTATAAACATCCCCTGATGTCCTTTGAAACAATGTGAATGCATTGATGTCATTACCACTGTGACATAAAAAAGTTAGGAAATATAAAGCGGCTCCTTTAACCTAAAATATAATATAAAAAATAGCCAACAACATTTTATTTTTAAACAAAAGCTACATTTTGGGCTCCACGAATAATCAAAAAAAGATGGCGATCTCGGTTCGACCCTACACATGATTTTAATTCAGCTTTTCTACGATTCAGCCAATTATGTTTTCAAGGTCAGAAGAGCAGTGTAAAGCTATTTGCAGAAGTCTTCACATTGTTTTATATACGTTGCTCAGCAACACAGACACCTCCAAATAGTGTTAAAAGTGTCACATACTGTATTTATAAAGTATAATTCACTACAAAATGTAATATCAGTCTTAATGTAATGATGTATTCACGGCTGCGAAATCACGCATGAGCTGACGTACTGTTTGTTTATTACCGAGAGGACATGCGCGTGCCTGCCAATGATGTCTATTTTAGTGAACAGAACATGCATAGGCTGTGAATAACAGGTAAATAACGTTAAGCTTGTTGCACAGAGTGTTCGTTTGTTTGTGTATTTTTTTATGATGGCAGCCATGACATGAGCGCACCCGGCAGTGAAAGTGAAACCAGAAGCGCGCACATCATTTAAATGATCATATCGCATTTTATAGTTATGGTTACGACAAGCATTTGATATGTTTTTCTTTAACAGCGAACTGGGTGAGTATAACTAGTCTAGCCTATATAACGTTGAATATAATGCAAGAGGGAATCTGATAATGACAAAGATTTCATTTTACCTGTGAAAAAAATGTTGCCATTGACAGATTGCAAGCATATGTCTCAAACACAATAGTTTAACTTTGGAATTATGAATAATTATATTCTTATGTCATCACTTTACTGTGAATTAACAACCAGGACATATTTGAAGTCTGTTCAAGTCCACCATTTCAAGTCTATACAAAATATATGTGTATGTATATATATATATGTATCTATATATATATATATATATATATATATATATGTATCTATATATATATATATATATATATATATATATATATATATATATATATATATATATATATATATATATATATGTATATATATATATGTATGTATATATATATGTATATATATATATATATGTATATATATATATATATATATATGTATATATATATATATATATATATATATATGTATATATATATATATATATATATATATATATATATATATATATGTATATATATATATATATATATATATATATATATATGTATATATATATATATATATATATATATATATATATATATATATATATATATATATATATATATATATATGTGTCTGTATATATATATATATATATATATATATATATATATATATATATATATATATATATATATATATATATATATATATATATATGTGTGTCTGTATATATGTATATATATATATGTGTCTGTATATATGTATATATATATATATGTGTCTGTATATATGTATATATATATATGTGTGTCTGTATATATGTATATATATATATATATATATATATGTATATATATATATATATATATATATATATATATATATATATATATATATATATATATATATATATGTGTCTGTATATATGTATATATATATATATATATATATATATGTGTCTGTATATATGTATATATATATATATATGTGTCTGTATATATGTATATATATATATATATATGTGTCTGTATATATGTATATATATATATATGTGTCTGTATATATGTATATATATATGTGTCTGTATATATGTATATATATATGTGTCTGTATATATGTATATATATATGTGTCTGTATATATGTATATATATGTGTCTGTATTTATGTATATGTGTATGTGTATGTGTATGTGTATATATGTATATATGTATATATATATATATATATATATGTATATATATATATATATATATATATATATATATATATATATATATATATATATATGGTTCTCATTTTATCCAGAATCTTGATTTGTACTCATGCTGCAAATAAGTAAAAGAATGGGACTCTTCCTTGTGGGATATTATTCATGTCATATATTTTAATGAAAAAAAACATACGTTCAGACTTTCAAAACATAATTTTTAATTAAATGATTTACTCATTATTACTAAAGTGAGTGACAGGACTCAGTTTTGTTACATTATATACTGTACACCACTAACTGAAAGCTCATTTGACCGATGCCTCATTGGCTTTTTTCCCTGACACAAGTGCTGCCTGCAAACATTTACCTGTCAAACAAATGCATATGTTTTGGACCTGTCTGCAGCTGGCAGATTTGTCAGCTCTCAACACTAATATAGACATTGATCCATAGCTAGCCTTCTTTGTGGTTTACCCTAGACAATTTTTGACAGCTTAAAAATTGCAAAGTTTTTCTTTACAATGGCACTGGCCAGATAAGAAATCCTAAGCATGCTGCTCCTGACACAACAACAGGACATGTTTTATTGAATTCGACTTGAAAAAGCTAAGATGCGCATTCTCTTATATCCTTGTATAAAGCATGAGATTTTTTTTCTCAATCTACTTAAATTTGTAATAAAAAATAATGACATTAACTTCATCGATTTTTGTTGGGACAATATGAAGGAATTGTATGGTACCCAGCATTTTTTACAGTGTATTGGCTTATTATCGAGCTATTTTTAAGATACACACATACATTTACACATACACAAACATTTTCTTACAATTATTTTATCTTATTTATACATCAGCATGAGCCTTAGAAATATGCAACTATTGTCATTTTCAATGTGACTGGCTGTCTGGTACAAAACTTTTGTAAATTGGGCTGCATGGATTTATCACTCTGCCAAATTCGTGTTTACAAGAGATGCTCAAACAAGTGCTTTTGAAGCAGAACTAATCACTAGATTTGCCCTCAGGATTTCATCAAGCTTGTTATAACAAATCTCTGACAGAGTTTAGTTTGAGACCGACAACCCTTTGTGGACCCAACACAGCAGTCCCTTAATGTATTTACTGTGATATCTACAATTTACCAAATAGTTTTTTGATGTTTTTGACCAAGATTTGAAAGGGAAAAAAAAGTAATAATCATTATTACATTATACAAAATATCAGCTTTCTAATATGGAAATGTAATATATTACAGCTATTTAAAAAAAGTGCTTAGAATGCATATATTTAAATTTTACACAGCATTTTCTTTTAAGTTCTTTTAAAGTGTTTCGAGTGTTTGAACCTTGAACAAAAAAAAACAGTTACAAGTAGATCCATAACTACTTGTTATGTAGATGTAGATTCATAGTAATTGTTAAACACTACTTTTTTTACACATATACACTTATTTAACAACATACTGTACATGCCAATTTGCACATAACAGCTGCACATATAACGTTGTATATAGTAATATACCTGTACATTAGGCATGGGACGATAACCCGTTACAAGGTTTACAGCAGTTTGGTGAAGTCAAAGTTTTAAAACCGCCAAGTTTTTAAGTAAGTTTTTTTTTTTGTTTTTTGTTTTTGGGGAGGGGGGGGTATTTTTTGTTTTTCACAACTAATTTATTTAGTTTTTTAGTGCAACAGTACCTCCAGCAGAAGAGAAACCTCCACATCAAAAGCTACACTCCAAAATATTTTGAATGTCTCTTAATATAAAGATTATTGTGTTCGATGGGGGGAAATAGATGTTTTTTACAAGAACTTATTTTGGAGCAGCAATCACAACATGTGTGATACTGTGAAATTTTAATTTAAGGTCATCATACCGTCAGAATCTTATACCGGCCCATGCCTACTGTATATACCACGTCAATTTGCATACTTGCATTGACTGTTTAGTTTGTCCTGTCTCTGTCATTCTGTTGCACTGTAGAAGCTTCTGTAGCAAAAACAAATTCCTCGTATGTGTGACCATACCTGGCAACAAAGCTCTTTTTGTTTCTGATTGCTATAACCTTTGATTTAAGCAAAGTATAAAACTTCATCAAAAATACAAAAGTACAATACCGTGCATTTAGTGGCTTTAATGAGAGAATGTTCTATGAAACAAAAATGACGAAAAAATCAATGATGAATTTATTTCAAGTTTATTCAGAAATATGCTTTCAGTTGAAGGTAAAATTATTAGCCCTAATAAAACATTTTTATTCTTTTTCAAATATTTTCCAAGTTATGATAAACAGAGCAAGGACATTTAAATCTGCCGTATTTATTCTATTTTTTTTCTTCTGGAGAAACTTTTTTTTTTTTTTGTCATTTCTGTATTTCTTAAATAGATTTTTATGGTCAATATTAGTCCCCTTAAGAAATATATTTTTAACTAGCTACAGAACAACCATTGTTGTCCATTGACTTGCCTACTTAAACTAAATTTTATAGTTAACTTAATTAAGCCTTTAAATTACACTTTAAGTAACTAAAATATTGAAAAATAACTAGTAAAACAGTATTAGGCCCAATTCCAATTCTACCCCTTAGCTCTCACCGCTCAATTTGCACATTCACATAAATTGGTAGAGGTGTCCCAATTCTCTTTAGCTTGAAGGCATACTGTATGGCACAAATTAGTATTTTTTGTCATTATTACGAATTTTTACAACAAGCATTTTTTAATACATTCATAATGGCATTTGTGTTTTACTGTAATGCTTTAAAAAAAATAAATAAATAAATAAAAAAAAAATTTTAAACTGCTAAATATCACTATCTATAATCCATAATAATAACTCTTGTATAGTAGTCCCACAATATACTTTCACATACTGTCACTCAAAGACACTCGGATACCCTGTCTAGTGGCCGGGAATGAGCTTTTTACAGTGTTTGTTATAATGTTAATGTTGTTTTCATGTTTTTGCATAGGTGAATATGGCCATGCTATAAATACACAGTACAGTTAGGAGCTTTTGGCTACATTATATTGCTATGATAACATGATAGTGATAGCTTCAGTGATTTCCTGAGGATAAATACCAAAAAATAACACAACTGGAATAACTACTGCAGTCGCGATCATCAATCTCATATGAAGAGATCGTGATGACATACAATGATGTCTCTAGGTGTTAGGGTTATTAAATTAATTATTAAAAATATTGTTTTTTAATGTGTTGAATAATTATTCTCTCATTTAAACGGCACTTGGGAATGTTTTTAAAAGAATAAAAAATACAAAGAGGGCTAGAGCTGCACAATATATCGTTTCAGCATCGATAGCACAATGTGTGCATCCGTAAGTCACATCGCATAAATATGCAATGTTGAGTTGACTTTGCAGTGTAATTTTTACATTTACATACAAATACATAAAGCATGCACTGCTTATTTAACTTTTATCTTTGCTTTGTTGCATTTATCTATGCTTGTACTTTGTTTATTACATGTTAAGCATGATTCACTCCCCTATAGAATCATCCCAGTCAATTAAAATTAATTGTCGGTAACACTTTAGAGACCGATTCTCACTATTAACTAGTTGCTTATTATTGAAATATTGGCTGCTTATTAGTACTTATTAAGCACATGTTCTTTATGATCTTATTCTACATCCAAAATCCAATCCCAATACCTAAACTACCTTAATAACTATTATTAAGGAGCAAATTAGGTGTTTATTGAAGCAAAATCAAAATGGTTTGCTAAAAGAGAGAACTGAATCTTAAAATAGTGTGATCAAAAGATTCTTTCCAAGTATAACAGGGTATATTGCAATATACATATCGCAAAAACAAAATATTGCAATGTCAGATTGTTCCAATATCATGAAGCCCTAAGGAGGGATATTCATTTTGCCTTCAACTTTCATATAATTAAATAGTGAGAGTCAAGATCCACTCAAATCATTCACAATTCTCAACACAATTCTGGTGGAATTTCCTGCACAGCATCATGGGTAATTTAGCTTTTGTGCACACACATTCCTTTACTAAGCACAACAGTTTTAAAAATAGACTGAATGAACAGATGTCTCTGAAGCCTTCTGCTTATTCCACAATAAAATCATTGTCATATGCGAGTGATTATAGAAAGCGAGCACAATCTGACCCGACAGCATTACTGTAGGTGACTGTATAACTGTATGTAATCTGTTACGCAAACAGTCACCCTACATCACACTGACCTATTTACACTTTTATTGTACATCTGTTCGTTTTGCCGGGTGTATTTTTAACAAGATATTCTGAGCGATTCGTCAGTGTAGTATCACTGTGCTTTATGAAACCAGCCATGCCAGCTATGTTCATCAGTGTTACGCATTTGTAAAGCCAGAGAAGAACGCTTTACACAGCAAATGTCTTACATATATATATACACAAACATACATACACACACACACATATATATATATAGGGATCCCCATCCCCATCAGGGATGAACTTAAGACAGCTAAGCACAGCCTTTCAACATTACAGTGAGCAAATCCACATTGCTAATCCCGAGATTTATGTCTCCTATTTAAAAGAGAGTCCACAGACAGGGTGGCTGCGGAAAGAACACATCTTCTTCTAGCCGCAGTTAATAGCCATCATTAATCAATACTCAGTAAGTGCTCTTTATCACGCTCATTTGTCAAAGTAAAAAGCTGAAAAGGCTGGGGGCCAATCAAAGGTGTGAACCAATGCAGACAAATCCATGTGACCAACCCGCATCAAAACATCAACTGTATTCTGTATTCAACCATCTGATTAACAGCTGCAACTACATGTTGAAAAGTTTATATGCTAGAAAATAAATAGCATGTTAGATCAAGTTACAGAAGCCGTGAGCACGGTAATTTGTTTAAGACCATCACTTTTTTTTTTTTTGGTAAGCTCAGAGGCAGCTCGGATGGCAAGATTCAGGATGAAATTACACTGGACAAATGTCACTATCATAAGAGCAGTCCATCGTACTTGCTTTGTCGCTTAGCAACAGAGACCGGGCTGGTAGACTGTAGGTGTGTGTGTGCGTAAGAGTGTGTGGGAGAGAGGGAGAGAGAGAAGGATGATGTGTTTTAATCAGCTAGTGAACGAGTGAGAGAGAAAAACAAAGAGGAAGAGCGAGGAATGAGAAGGCAGTGCCAGAACAGAAATGGTTGTTTGAGTGCTAATAAAAATAATTAAACGATTGTATAAATGGTATCTGTAAACAGTGTTAACGGTCTTATGAATAAAAAAAATCAAGCAGAAGCAAATCTGGAAACTGCAGCTGCTGCACAGAAAAATAGCATCTTTTAGTTCAAGGTAAAATTCAACTGAACCCATTACATTTTATTAAAGTATAAAATTATATGTTTTTGGGATAAAATATAAACATATGACAAAATAAATATATAAATAAGACCATTTTAAGCTTTAAAATGTGAGTTTAAAGTTTGAAATTCAGCTCAGCTCAACTAATCTACTCACTTGTTTTAAGAAAAAAAGTCTATGCAAGAAATGTAGCAATATTTAAGATTAAATAAATAAATACACTCAACAGCCACTTTATTAGGTACACTTTACTAGTACCGAGTTGGACCCCCTTTTGCCTTCAGAACTGCCTTAATCCTTCATGGCATAGATTCAACTAGGTACTGGAAATTATCCTCAGAGATTTTGGTCCATATTGACATGATAGCATCACGCAGTTGCTGCAGATTTGTCGGCTGCACATCCATGATGTCAACCTCCCATTCCACCACATCTCGAAGGTGCTTTATTGGACTGAGGTCTGGTGACAGTGGAGGCCATTTGAGTACAGTGAACTCATTGTCATGTTCAAGAAACCAGTTTGAGATGATTCGAGCTTTTTGACACATTGTCCTGCTGGTCCTAAAGGGATGGACATGGTCAACAACAATACTCAGGTAGGCTGTGGCATTGACATGATGCTCAATTGGTACTAATAGGCCCAAAGTGTGCCAAGAAAATATCCCGCACACCATTACACCACCACCATCAGCCTAAACCGTTGATACAAGGCAGGATAGATCCATGCTTTCGTGTTGTTGATGCCAAATTCTGACCCTACCATCCGAATGTCGCAGCAGAAATCGAGACTCAAACCAGACAACATTTTTCCAATCTTCTATTGTCCAATTTTGGGGAGTCTGTGTGAACTGTAGCCTCAGTTTCCTTTTCATAGTTGACAGGGGTGGCAGTCGGTGTAGTCGTCTGCTGCTGTAGCCTATCCTTCTCAAGGTTTGACGTGTTGTGCATTCAGAGATGCTTTTCTGCATACCTCAATTGTAACGAGTTGTTATTTGAGTTACTGTTGCTTTTCTATCAGCTGGAACCATCCTGGCCCTTCTCCCCTGACCTCAGACATTAATAAGGCATTTGCGCCCACAGAACTGCCGCTCACTGGATATTTTCTCTTTCGCTACCATGTGATTGGTTGACTGGAATTTTGGCTTAAATCGCAGTTGGACGGGTGTAGATAATAAAGTGGCCGGTGAGTGTTTAAGTAAACTTTGCGGTCTTATTTTATTTGATTATATTATTATGTCTTATTAATATTATTTATTTATATTTATGTACTTGTACTCAAACCTGTACCTTTCCTGAAGATGTTGTTTATGTTGTGATTTGATTCACTGTTATGTTCATTATTGTACTATGTATATGTATATGCGTGTATACCACTTCCCCTTCTGTTATTGTTTATGTTTTGTTGTTGTTTTATAGATGTTAAGTAATTTGTGTTTTGTTTTCCTGTGTATTCTATGTGATTGTGATAAGTTGTGGGAACCCCTTGAAAATGAGATGGAGGTTAATCCTCAAGGAGTTAATCCAAATGAATAAATAACTGGAAATTGAATAAACTAAAAAAAGTTTGGCAAGACCGTTCATTAAGTAAAGGATAATCAACAAATTTCTGTAATGGAATTAGAAAAGTACAAAGTGGAGGCACAAAAACCACTTGATGCTTGGCAAAACAATATTTGATAACACATAATATGTTGATACTGAGAAATCTAATATTGTAGCTCATAGTAACATGTGTTAGCTACTGCTTCACAAATATTTCTGAGCATATTTGCAAATTGGTTAATCCCTCTTGGCTCCCTGGTAAAATATGTGTAAGTGTCCAAACTGGGGTCTAAATTCAGGGGCCCAAACTCAGTCCTGGATGGCCGGTGTCGTGCATAATTTTTTCCAACCCCAATTAAACACACCTGAACCAGCTAATCAAGCCAATTCTAGGTATACTTGAAACTTCCAAGAAGGTGTGTTGAAGGAAGTTGGAGTTAAACTATGCAGAACACCAGCCCTGTTTGGACACCCCTGATCTAAAGGGAAGTGCATTTATTTCAAACTGTGATCAAAACTGGCTGAAACTAAATGTGCATTGAACGATTTTAATTGGACCGCTTTTAGCCAATCAGAATCAAGGATTTCAACAAACCATGGAATAAAAGGTAACAAGGTGGTAAATTACTTAAGTTTCTTGCACAGGCCAATTGATTTGTTTCATAAGGTATGGGTATTAGCTTTATTTTGCCCAGAAGTTTTACTTTTTTTACAATAAAACCACAGAGAACATCTAATTAATTTGCAGTTTTACTATTGTAAATTATAGCAAATATTCATTGAATGAACTAACATGAGCCTAAAAAGGACCAAAGAGGTCACTTCACAACTCACGAACAAATTCCTGAGTCTCATTGCATAAATTCTTGCCAATGTATGGGCTATCAACCAAAATGCAACCATGATCTCTGAGGGGCGATTGATCTGTTTGAGTAACCCAGACAGCAGAGACTGACAGAGGACATAAGGTGGATAAATTGGTCTGGTCTAAGCAACCAGCTTCTCTGACCTTCATTTTTAATGAGGTAAACACAAGCTGCCCTTTGGGAATTCCAGACTCGACGCTGAGATGCAGACATCTGGCAACAACAAACCTTACACAAATTATGCTCAGGAAAAGCATCCCATCTTAATCCCATCAGGTCAAACACAATGGTTTGGCCAAAAAAACTGAAAGTTAAAACGGGGTTGCCAATGACCCTACTACAAATCAAATTAAATACTCTCCTTGTTTCTAGATGGTAATGACAATAAATGGAGAGCAAATAGCTACAGTCTCTGGAGGAAAAAAAAATGCCAGTAATCTCACTTGTCCCAAATAACTGCTTTGGAAACAGCTTTGCACTTTTAAGATCTGTGATAATATTGATGACTTTATGTGATTTGTTTGCATTTTTTCAATTTAAAAGTCAACTTAAAAAGGGCTGCAAGATGAAGAAATGCAACTTTTTTTTACTAAAAATATATTCTGCATGTGTCAAAATTGGGTGTATTGTCATTCTTCACAGACCATAGAGCAATGCAGAAAATTTGTGGTTTCCCTAGAAGAGTGCAAGCCCGTAGCCAGGGGGAGTTCAGGTGGTTTAGAAAAGTGGTTCTCAAACTTTTAAGCCAGCGACCCCCAATGTAAGATCGTCAAGAACTCGTGACCCCCACTACCAAAGCATATCTAAACAATAAAAATAACTTATTTTCAGCAGTTCACAATATTTTAACTATATTCACTATACATTACAGAGCTCGAAATTAACATTTTTGCTTTGTAGCACTGTTGCTCCTAATTTTTTTAATGTAGGCGCACCAGCCAAAAATTTGTTGCATCCACCAATTATTGTACCGTTACTACAAGTTTTATAAACACATTTATTGCATTTGAACTCAACACTTATCAAAACTAACAAGCAAAAAATATACATATGCATACTTGAGGAAAATATGTCTCAATGAAATCCCGTTATCAAATGAAAATACATTTTTATAACATAATTGAGTGACCAAAAGATACACGGACCGCTCACCAGCCCTGAACACACTAAAACTAAATCTGTCAGTGTTGTTTTCATTCTAATCTTCAGCGCGTTACATTTTCGCGGTTGTATCTCCTGTCATCTGATACAGAAGCCGTTGACTGAATGATTCAGTCTAGCGCAGTGGGCCAATAAGAAGAGCGCAAAGGCGGGACAAGCGTTGCCGGCTTTGTTTACTGCAGCAAGTTGACATGACAACAGTTTCAAACTGTTCCTGAGCGCTGCGTCTTAAGTGCAAAGATGCATTCTGCCTGAATGTGTCCTAAATACTTTATGAATTCATCAGTAATATCTTTAAAAAAATCTGAAAATATTAGCTTTCACTTGTAATACTGAAAAATATATATTATAATCACTGAAAATTACAAAATTTTTAAATCACTCTCGCGACCCCTTGAAATTATTCTGCGACCCCTAGTTTGAGAACCACTGGTTTAGAAGACTCACCCTTCACTGACAAAGGTTCAGAATTTGTTCCATACATGAGCTCATTTGTCCTATTTTGACAGCTATTCCATTATAGTGAAAATAACCCATCGAAAAAGGCTTTAGGAGCAAGCAGACTCCTCCGTTGGCTGTCACTTCGGTATAACTTCAGCTAATCAGTGACCTAACACGTAAGATTTAAATTTGACAAATACAATTATTGTGGATTTATTTTATTTATTTATTTTTGAATATTCGTTGTTAAAAATATTTCTTTTGCAAAAAATGTATGCGTGTTCTTTATTGGGGGGGGGGGGTGTTACGTGCCAGCACGTATTGGCTATTTATGCTTGTATTATGTGTCTCATTATATGTTTTTCTTTCCATCACCCCAGTTCACTTCCTTGTTTTTGCCAACTGCTGTTCCTGATTGGCTGCTTCACCTCCACTTGGTACAACAAATCCTCATACTGGCTTATGCTGATTGGTTCCTGAGTAACAACTTGGTCTCGGTCTCAGCCAATCAGATAACTCCAGCTCGCTACATATATTTTTTGTGTGCCAGAAGTTTAGGAGTCTTTGTTAGCTTAATTTGTTATTGGTTTCTGTGCTCCCTGCTTGCTTACTTGATTGATTCTGTTTTTATATCCCCATTTTGTTCAGTTTTCTTGTGATATATTGTCTGTCTTCAACTTTATTTACACTGTGTTGTCATGTAAATTTTAGTCACTGTCTGTTCTTACCTGTGTGTAATCATTCGTTCCCTTTGCTCATATTTCAATACAGATGTTTGGCAGAAAGACTGGTAAGTCACGTGACATTCAACACATAAGAGTTCAACTGTCTAAAGATACACTAGGGAAGGGGGTGAGTGCCAACATGAGTATTTTTTTGGTTAAGTGGATAGTTAGAGTAGTTTAGGCAAGATGTCTTTGGACGTTGACGATTTATTTTTCACATTTTTGTTTATAAGACTAGATTAGAGGGGATTTAATATTATTAAGACTGTTTGGATTTGATTGTTCCAAACAATTCTTGTTTGTGGTTGTAACTTTGAGTACAATTTTCTTTGTGTTTGTTTGATCCAGATCCTTGGTCAAGTGTGCAACCCCACTCACCTAGACTGCCCAGGGGTAATAACATCTAACAAATATTTTTCATGAGTAAAACATCCAGCTGTGCAAGAAAACATACAATCAGACGTAAGAGAAGTCATCTTTCGCTACTGTACTGTTGAGACAGCATTTCACAAGTAACTTTTATTTTAAATCTTGGACCTTATTCTTGAAACAAAAAATGGCCAATAAAAAGGTGTGAAGCACCAAAAGCGAACCATATTAAAATTTATTGGAATACTCTGTGTCAATAGACTAGTGCAGGGCTATTCAATTAGTTTGTCATGGGGGCCAGTTCAAGAAAAGCCTCCCAAATGAGGGACCGTAGAGATATGACTTGCAATATGAGTGATGACACAACAGTATAAGAGCACATATGTTGTATTTTTGCTCCTTAAGACACCCATGTTGTAATTTTTTTTCCATTAAAATGTTAATATATTGTATTTTGAAACTACATAATATCAGTGCATTGTACAATAGTTTTTTTTTTTTTATAAACATTCAAATGTTGCATTTCAAAGTAGAACAAAAGCAGTGCATTGCTTAAGTAGGCTTCTTCTACATTTAGACACATTTATATGTTTTGTTTTGAACTGCATAACAATTATGGATGCAACAATTGGTATAGTTGTACGATTATATAGTCTGAAGAATAATGGTTTCACGGTTATCACATAAAAATTCTAATGTAAATTTAAGCTTTATATTAGGTATATAAGCTTTATAAGTATTTAAATTAACATTGTTATCATCTGCGTTAAAATATACATAATTATTTTAATAATTTGTAATAATTCATCTAACATATCTTTTGTTTACATTGCACTGAAAGCCACGCACACTTCTCACTGCTACGGTGTGAGATGTTTTCTACTCGGTGCATCTGGATCCGCTTGCGCATGCATATTTGCATATATTCTAATATTGAAAATAATGAACTTGTGCATGGAAAAGACATGATATGTGAATGGCCCGCTGCTATAATTAGTGCAGTGTGCGTGCGTATTAACCTTGGTGTATAAGCTTGGAACTTTAAACTTGCACACAGGTGGCATAATTTTGTTTAGTTGCAGCAGTTAAGTTCCATGCAACAGAAACGCGTCGTTAAGAAGCCTTTAAGCTTAAGTATCCAAATGTTTTAACGTCATGAAGTTTTAACTTCATAACTATAGTGACCGTTTTTCAACTAAACTAAATTTATTTTTGATATCTTAGTCACACTATTTGGAGGGCCGGTACAAATTGCCTCACGGACCAAGTACGGCAAGCGGGCCGCCAATTAAATAGCCCTGGCCTAGTGGAAAAGTGCGCCGACATATAGCACTTACTGCGACTCGAGTTCAATTCTCAGCTCCAGGTCATTTGCTAATCCTTCCCCTCTCTATGCTCGCCATGATTTCCGGTCCATTCTCTACATTGTTTCATCCAATAAAGGTTAAAAACCCCTAAAAATCATTTTAAAAAAAAACAATTATTTGAATACTATTTTGGCTAAAATTGTCAAAAAGTGTGGTTATGATGACCATCCGACAAGCTAATTCAGAATAGTGCTTAAAATGTCACTAAAATGCAGTGATTCAATTTCATTATTAAATAGAAAATGAGACGTATAATTGCAAAAAGAAAAATTGTTTGGTTTTCAAAAATAACCACTCTTGTCACCAGGCTGGCTACAGGCATGGTAGACGTTTAATATAGATTTTACATAGCCTACAAATATTACAACAATAATCTACCACAACCCTTCATAACATTGTCACCAAATGAACCTTGGAGTCCATCAATGTAAGAGTATGATACCTTCAATGCTTCATCTGCCATTAAGATATTTTTTACCTCTTAGATGTTGTCCATTGCAAGCAATGTACACAGTAAAATGGGTAAAAAATGCTGCAGTTGGTAATTTTGTAATTGGTAATTTGTACCACTTTCTGTTTATTCCCATTCAGCTGATGGGTTGTGGAATGCGAGAGAATTTCACTAGATTTTCTGTGTGCCCAAGTTTCGCAAATGTTTATTATACAAAATCCCACCAACTGTTTACTGTCTGCCAGATGCCGTGCACATAATCTGTGTCTAGGGACGTAGGAATAATGTGCATATTCTTGATGTGCATCAACAATTGTCTCATTTGCATCTATTATTATTCTTCCTGAGGTATTTTAGGGGAAATTAACTTGATTCTTAATTGAGTTACTCAGATCTGAGGGCAGCCTCTGATGCAATTTAATTTTCCTCTGGCTGACTGTCACGATATTTCTAGCAAGAGGGATGGCAAATGCAACAATGTAATACAGCAGGCTCTTGTAAAGTGGTTTACAAGGTGCATCTTCCATTGTAGGTGTTACAACACAACAATGTCAAAGGCAAGTTTAGATTGTTGAACGGAGAAAAGCTGTGTAGATAGTAAGTGATTAGCTGGTGTTTTTACACTAGAGCTACAGGAAAGATTTTAGTAAAACGAATTCAAAAGTACATAAAATAACGAAAGTTGAACAGTATAACTGGCATAAATCCAGTTAACAGTTATTTCCCTAGTAGCCTTACCGACTTCATTTATGCATGTATGTTATTTGTTATGATGTCTAAACACCTGCTAATTTAAAAACCTGAATTCATTACGACATGATTCCCATATGTCTGTTAAGACCTCGGCAGATGACACAGCACTGTAGCAGACTAAATGGAAAGTATTCCAGTATCCTGTCACAGAGATCGGATCACAAGCAGACTTAATGTCCTTCCATACACTGCCCAGGCTTTCCCAGAACACAAAGCCTTTCAGTTCCCAACAACACATTGTATTAAAAAAATAAAAGTGAGCAAAACAGTCCAACAGTTTAAAGATTACCTTTAAACAAGACTGTTCTTTATTGTTGAATATTACAAAGAACGAACAATTACTTTTAGACATGTTACTTTACTAGAGAAATTAAAAATGCCTAATAACCTTCTAATAGTTATGTTGAAAAGACAACTAAATGTGAGGGATCATCAGGACAACATTCAGGGTGACAATTAAGCAAGCTAATGTTGGTCATTTAAAGCTATTTAAACAAGAATTGTAGGCACAATGTGTTTGTTAACGGTTATACAATTACAATACCCAGGCACTGCAGCATAAGATCACACTCTCCACATGCTAAAATAAAAAGCCAGCAGACACTCTAAAAACAAATTCAATGTGATCACATTTCATACAGTAAGTTTACTGTGCTGCTACATATTTTTCTGTAGTCTTTATTAGGGCTGTGCGATTAATCAAATCGAAATCATAATTTGGAACTTTGCGATTAGCTAAATCGCAAGAGGTGGTGATGATATGAATTATATACAGTTGAAGTCCGAATTATTAGCCCCCATGAATTATTAGCCCCCCTGTTTATTTTTTCCCCAATTTCTGTTTAACGGAGAGAATTTTTTCTTTCAACATATTTCTAAACATAATAGTTTTAATAACTTATTTCTAATAACTGATTTATTTTATCTTTGTCATGATGACAGTAAATAATATTTGACTAGATATTTTTCAAGACACTTCTATACAGCTTAAAGTGACATTTAAAGGCTTAACTAGGCTAATTAGGTTAACAAGGCAGATTAGAGTAAATAGGCAAGTTATTGTATAATGATGGTTTGTTCTGTAGACTATCGAAAAAATATTGCTTAAATAAGCTAATAATTTTGACCTTAGAATGATTTTAAAAAAATTAAAAACTGCTTTTATTCTAGTAAAAATAAAATAAGAATTTCTCCAGAAGAAAAAAAATATATTATCAGACATACTGTGAAAATTTCCTTGCTCTGTTAAACATCATTTGGGAAATATTTAAAAGAGCAAAAAAAACAATTCAAAAGGATTACCAGACAAATTAATCTTAAAGAAAAACATCGGTAGAAAAACCGGCAATTTGTAAGAATTATTGCCACAGCACAAGGAAATACAACCAGCACCTAAAAAAGCACCACAAGTAGCTATATGAGGAGTGTCTTGCTAAAAATGTCAATTGAAAGTATTGCCAGTGACACTCAATCTAGTAGCAAGCAACAGCAAAAGTACAATTTCAGAGTTGTTCCAGCCATGTTAGTTTGCTGAATGTTCTGTATTTTCATTATTATTTCAATATTTTTATTATTTTTAATTATTATAAGCTTCACTATCTCCCTAATTTGAGTTCAGCATGTTTACAGAAAGGTAAGGAATTTTTAATTGTGTTTACGGTTCGCTCTAGGGAAAATGAGTGTTTAATTTCTGAATATTTAAAAACAAATTAGAATAAATGTTTAACTTAAGTTAATCTTTTCAGCTCCTTTTTTAACTTTTAAAATTTAAGCAGTAAGAAACTACAATACAGATTATTGAGCTGAAGCTTGACTACAAAATTAAATCGCAAATCAAAAAAAAAAAAAAAAGTTATACATTTTTAAAAAAAAATAAATAAATAAAAATGAATTGCAATTGATATTTTCCCCAAATCGCACTATACAATACATTGATGTTTGGAACCTTTTCAGTGAAAATAAATTTTCATTTCAAGGCTTATCCACCAGTTATTTTCCATAAAATGTTTTAGTTTGCTCTATGTGCATTTTGTTTGTTCTCTATGTTTAAAAAAAAGGCAGATTTTCAAGTGTTACTATCACATTAGAGCCAAAAGTAACGAATATTGAGTTTGCTGCATTTCTTTTGCAAGTGATTTCACTTTGAGTGTAGGGTTAGGGCTGGGATAGTTCTAGACCAGGGGTGACCAGCCCTGTTCCTGGAGATCTACCTTACTGCAGATTTCAGTGGCAACCTATATCAAACACACCTGCCTTCAATTATCAAAGGATGTTCAGGTCCTAATTAATTGGTTCAGGTGTGTTTGATCAGGGTTGGAGCTGAACTCTGCAGGAAGGTAGATCTCGAGGAACAAGGTTGAGCACCCCTGGTGTAGACATTAGTAAAACACAACAGGTTACAGTAAGGAGTAGGTTTAAGGTTGTGGTAGGGGTAGACATTAATAAAACACATCAGGTTACAGTAAGGAATAGGTTTAGGGTTGTGGTTGGTGTACTGTAAACGTTAATAAAACACCATAGGTTGGACTCTGTTTCCAAGAAAGGGCTCCAGCTTCGACCGATTGGCTCAGCATTGAGCATCATGCCACATTTTGTGTCATTTATTTTGTTTGCACCAAATGTTTCACTTTTTTTTTTTTTTTTTTAATTCATCTTGCCTTTATAAGTGTTGCGAGTTTCAGTATATTAATTTATGTTTACTTGTTTCTTGATCCAAGTAGTCAAGTTATTTTTTAGACCAAAAGTTGTTTAATATTTAAAAGGTGCACTAAAACCCACATGCACATCGCATCACCGGTGTGCGGAACACAAGCCCTTTTGAGCAAGGCTGTGTCTCACAGCATTTGCTCTCGATATTCTCTCACCTGCTGTGCTGCTTTTGCAGTTGCATTTATACTTTTAATTTTATCACCAGCCATGAGGCTAAACTTGCTGTTTAAATTGTAACTTTATTTTAAAATATCATGCCAGTTTGAATGTGATTCATTTGATTGCTCTGGAATGAACCTTTGCGATAGGACTGAACGATATATCAATGTATATTCGCAAAAGTTGAGATAAGCAAGTACGATGATGTGATCAGTAGTAAATTTCCTCTGTAAGCTAGAGGGCGCTCTCTTTGTCTCTCTCTCGCCAGTACCACAGTAAACACCAAATATGCCCTTAAGAAATTACCAGCCTATGGGAAATCCTTATATCAAAGGATAAACATGATATAACTGCTTTCATTTTAATCAAACACGATTAATAAACATGATAACATATGATTTATCCGGGTTCCTGGTATTATAATTTAAAAAATTAATTATTAAAATGATTTTATAAAGTTGATATTGAAAAAAATTACAGCCTGTGCTGCTGTAGCTCTTTTTTGAGCACTAAAATTATATTGTATAATGTTTTGAAAGAACAAGTTGAGTAGCCCTGTGAAAGTGGCAGGCAAGATCATCGGTTTAAACCAAACTGGGCCAATGGTAATTTTAACGTAACTATGTTTTAAAGAGAGCTCAGGGTATCTTATGCACCCCGGATCACCCATTGTATTCTGTGTTGAAGCTGCTGCAATCATGATGTCGTTTTAGAGTTCCTATTTGCAGGACAGGCCGAATTAGAAATTATTTTATAATGGTGGACATTAGGTCATTAAATAAGTCCAGCGGGGAGGGATATGCATCTAAAAATTATGTATTGTGCGTTTTGTGGTAATAATTTGGTAATGTGTACATGGAACTTTGTTTGTGTTACGACACCTTACTGCAATTTTAGCTTCCCTAAACGGGATAATAAAGTTGAATCTGAGTTTGCGTCTGAGTTTGTCATTAAAGAGTGTTTCTCTGTGATTTAGAACAAAGCTACAAATAAGATTACTTCTCAACCCTGAAAAAATGAAACAATTTTCTCCCTGTGCATATGTAATTAAATTAATAACTTAAATGTGCAATTTGTTGCCTAATATCTTAAACACCTTTAATCAACTTGAAGAATTATTAGGTCAGGGGCAGTTCTAGAGGTCATATAATGGAAACATATTGGACTCCCAAAGTTGACTACAGCAAAAAATAAAAATAAAAATAAATTGCTTAGATGACTAAACTTGGTCATATACAGGTTCATAAGTTCACACTTGACATTAATGTCAGCCTGTTGTAAGGAGTGATAGAAGCGTGTTGTGAAGCTTGTATGAGAAGTGATGCAGAAGCACTGAGGTCACTTCTCGCTTCACAACGTTGTCATTAATGCGCATATGACAGATGCCCCCAAGCAAGAACTAAATTTACACTTGCCAAGCAGAAAATGAGTAAAAGAGATAAAAAAAAGGGGATAAAAAATAGCTCTGTAAAGTGAAAGTGTATAAAATGGTGTTACCAGTTGGCCACTAACTAAAAACATACAAATTTATGGCAAGGAAATTTGGTCAAGTCATTGGCAGGTAGGACGAAAGCAAAATATAATTTTTAGTTAAGATTATTTCTTATACCGATTAATCATTCTTCATCAGAATAAACTAATGTACATGTGCATTTTATTTAGGGAGGCTCACCCCTTTAAATAGCCAAATAAATCCAATAATGTGCATTTAATTTGCAGTTAAGGTTATCAACATAAATATTGTCCAGAATTCTCTGTCACTTTACCAAGCAGCAACATCCCACTCTCCCTCGTAAAGCCAATACGCAAGTAACTAAAACTGCAATTCATCGACTAGCCTTTGGGGGCTGGCTCCAGAAACTCCAGATGTTCACTGACTGCAATGCTAAATTGGACAATTTCACAGTTTAAAGCCTCAAAAAAATGGTTTTGGTGCATAAAGCTAATATTACTCTTCAGGACAACTGTGAGGGGGTGAAATTTTTAAAACTCATTTGTTTTATTTATGTTAAGTCTGCATAATTAAGGATATGGCCACTTGAGTGACATCACCTCAGCTGATTCCGGCTGATAAGCCACTGAGCTTGGCATATATATCGTATTTTTGTATTGTTTTATGTGGCTTTACACAGTCAATTGCCTTTTGGGACTATGTCTTACAATTTGCAGATAACATGGCTTGCTGTGTGCACTCAAAAACCATACTACCGTTCAATCATTCTTGTTCTTGACAATTCTTGATCTGAAATGTTGTCGTACAGCGTTGTGCCTACATTTTATAAATAGTCTTACATTTACTAACACACTATATTTCAAGTATTTGGACGTAATCCCCATTTTCCTCCTGTAGAAAAGCGTCATATGAACAATGCGTTTATAAAAAAACAAACACAATAAACAATTTATTGATATAGTATACAGCCAAGCACATGTGGTCAGAACACAAACAAGTCACAGGTAATGAAGTGTTAAGCGTTTCTCCTTAAGAAAAACTGTAGTTCCACTCACGCGCCACTTCTTTGCTCATATTTGGTTACCCACAGTTGATGTGATGAATCATGAATAAAATGCTGACTTTTGGCCATGCCCACTTGTAGCTTCATTTGCACTCTTCATAAACCTCTGGGTGACTACGCATACTACAACCATATTTTTTACAGTCCATGTACTTTACCTGTGTAAACTTAAGTAAAACTGATTTCCACAAGGATTGTCAGCTGATCCATGCTCTGCAGGTGTTGTCTGGCTACAATAGGTGCTGTTCTCTAACCTTGCAGCAAATCTAAGTGATCTAAGGACAGCTGTATAATGCTGTCTTCTCCCTTACTGATTTAATCCTACAGAGTGGAATATTTTAGTGACACCACATTAAACCCAGAGATTTGGGATGGACTCCATTACTTTGGCTGCAAAAAAGGAGATCAAACCTAAAAAAAAGCATGGTAGTCCATGGTAACAGGACCGTCCAGATGGTGAGGAAGCAGATATGATGATAGTGTGTGTTGACAGAGATGCACAGTGTGAGAAGAGGATGGGGGGGGGGGGGGGAAGCAGTGCCTGAGAAATCTCAGCTTCTGTAATTGCTGTCAGTTAAAGTTGTGTGAAGAAGAGTATGGGTTGACCCACCGCTTGGATCCAGAAAGCTCCACCCACAACAAAGACTCCGCTTTAAGCGCTTCACAACCAGTTCTCGCATAATTCATTTACTCACCCTCAAGATTTTCCAAAGCTGTATGATTTAGATTTTTTGATGAAAGCAAAAGATGGTATTCTGAAGAATGATGGTAACTAATTGGTTGTAGATATTGATTTCTATATTAGGTAAGGGTGAGATTTTAGTGATTCTAATGGAATTTGTAACACTAGATGCGGAGTGCAGCATTGTTTTGATGGCTCAAGGTTTGATATGGCAAGACAGGAGTCTGAACAGCAAACATCAGAAGAGTTGTGCCACATCACATGTGCTTTAAAAATCTTAAGTTTTTCCATCTTTGTTCAAATTAAGTGAATTCGATAGCATATGTACATGCACATGTCAACGCTTATTAGTTTTTGGGGTTTTTTTGATAGCCTGTGCAGCCCTGCACTGTTGTAGTCTAATTTGAATACATAATTCTTTGAATACAAAGAATCAATTCAGGATCACTGGACAAAGAATCACGATGCATTGAAGAATCGATAGAATAGAAGAATCTAATATTATGACAAAAATACTAAGGAATTTAATGGCTATAGTCAACTGTTTGGCTTCTAATAATCTTACAAATATTTTCTAATGTGTTGTGAAAAAGAGGCTGATCAACAAATCATTTGAAAGTGGAGGCTGGTTTAAATTAAAATACAAAGAAAATCAACAGTCAATAGTAGTATAGACTTTCAACAAGAAATAGTTATGCAAGTTTCTTTCTCAATGTTTCTCAAATGTAAACATAACACTAAACAAAAACAAAAATTAAACCATTTAAGTCAGCCTCCGTGGCATAATGGTTAGAGAGCAGGAGATGGGATCCAAAGGTTGCAGGGACTGAATAACCACCACTCACTGGCTGAGGTGAATAGAAATAATTACGGCTGCACAATATTGGACAAAAATTGACATTGTGAAATTTAGTTTGTCTGTGATCTACATTGCGACATGAATACAATTTCAAAAGATGACTTATAACTCTATCTTGAATGAATTCATCATTTTGGATTAATTGAGATTATTTCGTCGAGGAGTATCCGCTTACAATACAATACAATTAAACTGATACAAATTAATTGGATGGTTCACTGTGGAATCTAACAGTACTGGGGTACAGAAATTCAATAATAATATATAACTGACCAGTGTATAGTAATAATTGTTAAAATAATTAAATACAATTCATTTTGGTTTATATACCTCTATAACCTCTTGGTTTAAGTTTGTTTATATCTTACACAGTCACAAGTCTTTGAAAAAGAATGAAAGTCTTTCATTCTTTTTCAGTGTTAAACTTTTGAGACCCAAATCACATTTCCTGAACTGTGATGCTGATCAACTATAATCCCAACTCGACTGCAGATCCTGTGATGTGACTATTGAAGATTCAAACATTGCGATACTGATGCTGAAACAATATATTGTGCAGCTCTAGAAATGACAGAAGTTACTATGGTTATACACTACTGTAAATATCAATATTTTTAACAACAACAACTAAGAATCTAATGTAGATCTCTCTCAGTTAATTCCGTTTATGCTAACTAGAGTTGCGGTAAAAATTGTTTAAGAAATCAATTCTACCTTTCTAAAATAAAAAAATAAAAACATTGCTATTCTCTTTTGAAATCAATTCTGAGCTTAGTTTTTAAGAGCAAATGGCACTCTAGAGCAATTTTTAACCATACACTGAAATGCTCACAAGGAAGAGTGCTGGAGCACTAGCTTTTATGCCACAAAATTAAACGTAAAAAGCTCGCTAAAAACACTTCTGTAATTCGTTTAAACCTTTACAAAATATATTAATGATTATTTTAAATTCAAGTGGTATTTGTAAGGAATTGGATGCAAGCAAAAAAAAAAACTGCTTGTACAGCATACAGCACCATCTGTTGTTATAAACTAAGCTAACTATCAATTTAAGAGACAATAGTGATGTATTTTAAAAATCTCAGAATCGGTCTCTCAAAAGACATTGCCACATCTCTAGTATTGACTGTGTATTAATACATAATGTTCGTAGTACTATTTCTTGTTGAAATAAAATCCTGAAACTCTGCATGTTTTCAAACACATTTCAAGTGCTCTAGAGTAAATTGTTCTTGCTAACTAATGAGCTACGGTCACTGAATAGCTTTCCTGAGGTAAATTTAACATTAAACAGCAGAGTGTATACAACAAGCCCTTTTATTGATGCTGATCAATCGATTACATGAGGTGTGATGCACAATCTCTCTACATACATTGAGATGGTCATTCATGTAACAGGGCTCCTGACTAACAGCTGGAAAATAAAATAGGAGATATAAAAGGAAATATGTATGGGAAATATCTATTATGGTTCAGTGTGCTTTTCCAGCAGTTGTGACTGGTTTTAGAAAACATAACAACATTTCTACAATTTACGATAAATTACCTTTTTTTTTTTTTTTACAACAATGTAATATACATTTAACAATGTGATACATGTAACAATGTGATATACAACAATGTTTTTAAGTAATAACATCTACACAACATAACTTGTTAACACAGACAAAAAAACACAACCATAAGCATGCGCAGTGCTTCACACATAGACTTTAATTGCATAGGCCGCCAAGGTATATTAACAGCCACCCAAGTAAATTTGGTGACATTTATTTTTTTATTATTATCATCCTTTTACACTTTTTTTGTTTCCACCCAATAGCCAAACATTTGCAATCGACTAACTGATGGAAAATCTCCTCTCGCCCTACACGTTTCTTACTTTTCGTTGACAATCTCATGTGCTCTGCAGAGACCCACAGAGACGCGCCTTTTTGGGACTTAAAATTGCATCTGTCCGGGGTTTCTAAATCTTATAACATGCCCAGGATTCGGCTTTTGGTTTCACTTTCTAAGCAGTCTTCATTTTTATTTTATGCCTGATTTATTGTCGCTAGGCTTCACAGCTGACAGTGCATGCATTACATAATCATTTTATATAAACGACTCAGATAAACTGTTCTATTTAGAAAGGACAAAAATACATCTAAACTGGCTGCAAAATATATGTACAATATATGTACAGAAATGGTTAATTAACTCATTTGCCTTATTTAAATACTCTTCCATTATGTCATTTATGTCTCATTTGCTGTATTTTATTTTATTTTATTTTATTTTATTTGATGATGTTGCTGTATTACATATTTTATACATATCTTACATGCTTTGGCAATACTGTACAAAGTGTCAGTGGGTGCACATGGCTGCTGAACAGAATAAATGCAAGCATAAAAAAAACAAAGCAAGAATAAAACAAATAGAGGATTATCTTTAAAAAAAAAAAAGTGTTTCATAAAAAAATATATAGTTAAAAAAAAACATTTGTCACATTTAACCGTGTGCCGTGGGTAAAAGGTGTGTTCCAATCTCGCTGCCACCGCAAGTATATTTCAAACATGTGAAAAGCAGTGTATGCGGTTATGAAAAAGTGATATGATGAACCAACAACTTTTCCCACAAGCAGAGAAGCATACTAATAAATAGACTGTGCTTAGTGTCATTCACAAATACTTAACACTATCATATTAACACACATGAAATTAATATCTGATGTAACAAACTCAAATGTGTAAACCTCAATAGAAAAAACTAAGAAGCATCTTAATAATGTCCACAAAAAAGCATTAAAACTGTTTACGGTTATTTGCTGTATTTCAGGAAACCTACTGCTCACAAAGTTACAGTTTAAAAAAAAAAAACACATAAAAATACACTATGTGCAGCACTGGACAGCAACAGTGCAGTGGTAACTGCTTCTATACTACAGTAATGAGCTCAGTCTGGACTGGAGTCATTACATCCCTTCTCTGACGATCACCGTATCTCCAGCTTACACTCACATGGGCCTTCAGCAGCAGGCTGAGAGAAACTGATGACACTGGGTTAGTTAAGTGGGTTTGGTCCTCTCAGCATGCATTTCCATTTAAATCTTCTGTTTACTGTTTAAAAACTCTCACATATTTATGCTGAGTACTAGAGATCCTGGCTCTGTTCCAAAGCCTTGTGAGCTGCCTCACCACTTTAAGGCAACAATGCTGTGTTCCTGATATGAAGACCATTCCAGAATTAGGCTTCTTTCAAAGATGCCTGCCCTCGACAAAATCTGAAGCAGCATCATGTGCCCTTGCTGCAGAACGCAACCGCATAATGCATTGCAACCAGCACTGGGAAAATGCATAGAAAAAAGCAGGCAAAGCAATAAACTAATCTTTATCATTTTCTTTTTAGTTTGTTGTTGATGTTTTTTTTTGTCCTAGCCATGATTCTATTTTAAAAACAGTTTGTTTGTTTTTTGTTTTTTTACTTCTATAAATTAAAAACAACCCTACAAAAGCAAATGTAAATATATGATTGTGATTTTAATTGTTTAACGTTCAAACAGATCTTTGTGTGACAATGTAAAATTGTCCAATGGATATCCAATGGATAATTTAACTCTGATCATGAAAATGGAGTTCAAGACAACATGAATGTTAAAACTTAAGTATCAGATTTAGCACTGTTTGTAAAACATAATTTGTTTTATTCTTTAAACTATAGAAGACTAGGGATGCTCCAATTAATCTGCCAGAGATCGGTATCGGCTGATAATCACATTTCATGACTCGTTCAGTATTTGCTAATCTGGCCGATCTCATAAACCAATCACAATTGTTTGTTTACGAGTTTACAAGCAGAGCACAGTTGAAGTCAGAATTATTCGCCCCCTTTAACTTTTTTTATAAATAAATAAATATATATATTTATATATATATTTCACAAATTATGTTTAACAGAGCAAGAAAATGTTCACAATATTTCCAGTAATATTTTTTCTTCTGGAGAAAGTCTTATTTGTTTTATTTTGGCTGGAATAAAAGCAGTTATTAATTATTTTTAAATTAAAAAAAAACATTTTAAGGTCAATATTATTAGCCCCTTTAACCTTTTTTTTCTGATAGTCTAGAGAACAAACCACTGTTATACAATGATTTACCTAATTACCCTAACCTGACTAGTTAACCTAATTAACCTAGTTGAGCCTTTAAATGGCCCTTTAAGCTGAATACTAGTGTCTTAAAAATATCTAGTAAAATATTATGTACTGTCATCATGGTAAAAAAAAATAAATCAGTTATTAGAAAAGAATTACTAAAACTATTATGTATATAATAAAAAATTATATACTTATATATATATATATATACTTATATATATATATATATATATATATATATATATATATATATATATATATATATATATATATATATATATATACATATATACATATATACATATATATGTGTGTGTGTGTGCGTGTCATAGTATATACTTATATCATAGTTATACTTCTGTCACTTCAGTGTGTATATATGTGTTTTACGTGTATTTTATGTGTATGACTTCACTGTGGACGGCAGTGTCATCACCTTACTGTGCATATGACAATAAGCAAATTGAATTTAATTGAATAGGTGTGCATTTTAATTTCTTGGGCATCAAATATGCCTAGAACTTCATTGAGACGTTGAGTTTCTTTCATCATTTGCCAATTGCTTTGTTGGTGATTTTTCTTGCCAATTTTTGTATGTTTTATTTATTATTTCTGTAAAGCTGCTTCTGCGCATTACTTGTCCACACTAAATGGTTACAAGAGACACGTTTAAGAAATTAAATGCAACATCTTTAATTTATTCTGTTAGGTAAGGAGAGATCTCCACTTAAGTATCATACTTAAAGGGAAAATGTGCTATTTGCATTATAAAGCTGGAAGCATCAGAATCGGTACTGGGTATCGGCCGATCACAATGACAAGGAATTGGTACTCAGTATCAACTGCAGAAATCCTGAACGGAGCATCTCTATATAGATTTAAATTTCCAAAATTTAATTTAAATTTCCAAATTTAAAAGAAACGTCATTTGCAGCATTTTGGTGACAAAAAACATGTATTAATGACTTTTTAGACAATAATATTTTATTTTTTATACAATAATGATTTTGTTCAAATATTTATTTATAAATTTTCAAAAATATCCATTCACAAACCCTTTAACCCTTACCAAGAATAGAACCAAACTTAGCTGTCAATTATCCAAAATCAAACAAAAATGCTCAGGGATAGCTTAAATAATGCATCAGTGCTCTTTTTGCCAAATTAAACGTTGTCATTTGCAGCATTTGTGACAAAAAAAACATGTATTTATGAATTTTTAGATAATAATATTTTATTTTTTGCTTCAGCAAAATTTCAATAAATGAAAAAAAAGGGTTAATAAGATGAATTGGAATCATTTGGAAGAAATAATTTCATATAATCATAAAAACTTCATAAATATAAATTGTTACTACTACTTAAAAGGGTAGTTTACCCTAAAATCCCTCAAGTGCTTTCTAAATTGTATGATGTCTGTCTTCAAAACATAAAAGATGTTCTGAATTTTTCTTTTTTTTTTGGAGTGGGGGGTGGGGGGGGGGGTGGGAGGGGGGTGATGTCAATGGGACAGCCAATGACATCAATGGTTTTACAAAAATTACTGTGGAAGTCAATGGCTGAATAAGTAAATGATGAGGGAATTTTCTTTTTTGAGTGAACTCTCTCTTTAATAATATTTTTTTTTATTTAATAATTTTATTTAATAATGAATTAATTATTTAATAATTATTTTAATTAGTTGACCAAATTAAAATAACTACTTCTATTGTTTCCTATAGTAAGAGGATTACTTTTTTTTTCTTTTTTTTCTATGGCTCAGCTTCTTAAGAGAGCATCAGTTGGCTTCTGAGCAAAGAGGGAAGAGGACAGTGGGCTTTCCCAGACCTCTCTCTGTCTGTCTGTCTGTCTGAGAGAGAGAGAGAGACAGAGAGACAGAGAGAGAGAGAGAGAGAGAGAGAAAGAGAGAGAGAGAGAGAGAAAGAGAGAGAGTGAGAGAGAAAGAGAGAGAGAGAGAGAGAAATCTGTAATTTGCTCGGAGTTAAAAGTTGATCTTCTTTAGTTAAGCCATTTTCTGCCAAAAGGACCCATGGCTTTTACTGGCAAGCCATTTCTGTAATCTAAGACAAGTTGGTTCACTCGTCTGCCATTTTGGCAACATCTCCAGGCTAATAATTACTAATCATGGTAGTATGCAGCCTATTTAATCAAGAAAAACAAAACTCCAACAAAAAGAAGAGAGAAAAAAAAAGCTAGAGTCCAAGTTTCCAACTCAATTACATGTCAGAACCAAAACAGAAACTGACTGAATTTCAAATCAGATATGAATTTTTCATGTACACACACAAAAAAATACAGCTTTAACTAATAAACACACCTTGAGCAAAAAATGCACATGATCTGAATGTTTGAATATCTGTTTGCTTTGTGAACAAGCCAGCAGTTCACGGACATGTCAAAAATATCAATTTGTGATTTCCTCCCTATTGGTTTACACCCAGCACAATGCACACAATGTTGTAAACTGCAAAACAAGATGAATTATGCAGTCCAAATGTCTATCCACAAAAACAAATCCGCACACAGACTACTGAATTATGCATAAAGGATTGCACTTGTAGAGAGTGTGTTTTTTAGATTAGGCACTGTGGCTCGTGTACACATGAACTGACAGGTATGTACATGGCCTATAGTCACGGTCACCCACACTGTAATAAATTCCCAGAATTTCACAACATGTTACTGTAATTTTTCACAGTAAATCACATTACTGTCACTTTACAGGATTTAACTATTGAATTTAACGTATGTGACGCAGTGGCACAGTAGGTAGTGTTGTCGCCTCACAGCAAGAAGGTCGCTGGTTCAAGCCTCGGCTGGGTCAGTTGACAGTCCAATAACATGTGGTACAGATGAATTGGGTTAGCTAAATTGTCCATAGTGTATAAGTGTGAATTAGTGTGTATGGATGATTCCCAGAAATGGGTTGCAGCTGGAAAGGCATCTGTTACGTAAAACATGTACTGGATAAGTAGGCGGTTCATTCCGCTGTGGCGACGCCTTACATTAATAAAAAGACTAAGCCGAAAAGAAAATTAATGAATGAATGAATTTTAACGTATTCAGAATTTTATTGTGAAATTAAGGCTGGCATCATGATTACAGCAAATTACTGTAATAATGGCTTTATCTTTTGCACGTTAAAGGAATTCAAACACTATTAATGTTTAATTCAACATAGAAATTAATACACATTAACTTTTATGCTAGTACAAGCACTTTTTTATATTTAGAAATATTTACAGATATATTGTTATTATGAAGAACCTCACAGTAGGGCTGTACGGTTTACCGGTACTATGGTCGTGAGACTATGGCTCCAAAATACTGGTGGTGCCAAAATAGTTTGTAAATGGTAGTATCGTCATTAAAGGTTGATCTACAAAAGATAATGTTGCATGTGGAAAAGTCCCTAAAATGCTCACATGTTTTTGCAACAATAGACTATTTTATTTCAATAGTCTGTGGAGCTCTTTAAGGTTGCAAAACTGTGTAGAATTTGCGCCATTTATGGTAGCCTATTGCATGTTTTCTAACGCTTCCGTTCGAATGCATATCTGAATCGGTTCATTTCTGTTTCTGTTGATATGGTTTAGTAGCTACAACAACCACAATAATCTCTTTAAAAGAATGACTCACAAAGTGAAATTTTAATTACTTTGGATAGTAACCTGAAAAGACTGAAAAAAAAAAAATTATGAAAAACCCAAAATAGCAACAGGAAACAATTTTTGACCACTTAATCTAGCCTAATTTTGTTCGGTATAATTTGTATCTTTATTTTAATGTATTTTTTGTTGGCCAGTTATCTACACAATAAATAAGAAGAATGAATGGAGCAAATAATACTTTTGGGCCTTATGGGGAATTCTTGGTATTGTACTTGTACTTGGTATTGTAATACTTCAGCTGGCACAGTATCGTAAGATTAATTAATGGTATCGTGACAACCCTACCTCACAGAAATTTACTGTGAATTTACATAGAGTACCTTACTGTAAAAGTAATGCAATTATTAGCCAGTAATTTACTGTAAATTTAAGGTCAAATATTTTACAGTGCAAAGGCAGGGGTTCTGCAGGTTTCACCAAGTTAAACTTAAGACATGTTAAGACATTAAGACCATTATGAATGAAATTTTAGACTTATACAGGGTTAAATGCTAAGGATTTTTTTTAAATATCCTAGTTAGAAAATATTTTTACTTGCCACTTTCAAAAAACAATTCAAATTTAATACATGTAACAATACAATAATAATAATTTAGTTTGAATATTTTTTCAAATATGTCCATTCACAAACCCTATAACCCTTACTGAGAATAAATAAAGCATAGCTGTCAATTAATTCAGTCTACAATAATAACAATTTAATAAATAAAAAATATATATAGGTCAGGTCAGTATCCTCAAATGGAGAATTTTTAAGCAAATGTTACTTTAAGGAATGTAGTGAAATGTTATTTTTTAAATAAAAAGTTAAAAGTTTTATTGAGATGGATTGTTGATGATTGTATGGGTGTTCATGGCCAGATTGGGTAGCTATACGCTAACAAATGAAAATTAAGACCTGTTAAAATATATATTTAAGACCTACACCACAACATTTCAGTAGATTTTAGACTTTTTAGTGCCTAAAATTTAGATTTTGAGATTTAAGACATTAATACTTTTTAAGACGGATACCCTAAGAAGGTCAAATTTATACTAGACATGAATGTCAATTTTATATTTGTATGATACACTCAACACTAATTATTTTTGTGATATTGAAATACGGTTGCTTTTAAAGAGATTAGTATTGACAGGCAGAGTGCTTTTGTAAGCCCCATATTATATGTGTCACATTCGGTAGATTTGATATTTTCAGTGCATGCACAAAACTCAACTAGAAATCATGTTCACAAAATGAGCCAATTTTGACTCTATTCATGATGACACTGAAAGGGGAATTGCAGAATGAAATACTGAGCTTGTTGATGCACAGTCCTGTTTTATATAGTGAAGCAAGTTATTTCCTCAAGTAATTCATCATCCGAGGGCTTTCCTGAGCACTTACGCAATACACCATGCTTCATGCTGATTCTACCCTGTAGCAAGGGGAAAAAAATGCTTGTGTTCTGAAAATAATCTGAAAGATCAAATGCATACCAATATAATGCCCATATTATACACTGGACATCAAATAATGTAGCCAAGTGAAGTGCATATCTCGGTGATATAATGCACCTTGCATTCATTCAGGCACATAATTTAATGTATTTATTGTGTCTGTGTATTTGAAATTAAATAGCATGGAATTTGGCATATTCATCAAATTTTAGAAAAAACATTTCAATGCAAAAACCGGTCATTTAAATTTATGCTGTGTCAAGACCCACAAGAGACATTATGATGACATAACTGAAGTGTTTTTTATTTTTAAAATTTTATTTTTGTGCAATCATATATTGCATTCCAGACAACACGGAATTGGGGGTGTTCCTTCTTATTACTTGGAAATAACGTCTAGAATACCAATAGAAGTTAGAGCAGATTAAAAAAAACACTTCCGACCGCAATGCGTTCAAGTCAATCGCGCATCACATTTGTAATTTAAGACATTTTTAAGACCATTATGAATTAAATGTTAGATTTATACTGGGTTAAGGTAGAAAATATTTTCACTTGCCCTATCAAATACAATATGGTGTTTGAATATTTTTTAAAATTAATTTTCAAATACATCCATTCACAAACACTATAACCCTTACCAAGAATAAAACCAAACATAGCTGTCAATTACTTCAGTCTAAAATAATAATAACTTAATAATAAAAAATATAGGTCAGGTCAGTATCCTCAACAGTAAATAAATAGAGAACTTTTAACTGTAAGGAAAGTAATTAAATGCTATTTTTAAAATAAAAAGATGATTGTATGGGTGTTTACGGCGAGATTGGGTAGCTACTCATGAACAAAGGAAAATTAAGACCTGTTAGACAACACAGAATTGGGAGTGTTCCTACTTCCTACTTGGAAATAAAGTCTCTAGAACACTAATAGAAGTTAGCGCAGATCAAAAAAAAAAAAAAAAAAAGCTACATTATGTGAAGCATAAAATAAGACACAGGTGGAAATTTCACAAATTGGACACAGTGAAATGTCCCACTTCTGACCTCAATGCTTTCAAGTCAATCTTGCATCACATTCGCAATTTTACCATTTCAGGTGTGCATCTTTCATAACATTTCATGTTACTGTGCCAATTGTGGCACAAAAAAAAATGTTTATTGAATACAGATGATCAAAAATGTACAAATTCATACGATTTCATTCATTTGAAAATGTATGATTTTTTTAAAGGTGTGGCCCCAAACCACACTTTTAAACAACACTCAATGAGGAAATAGCAAAAACTAGAAAAATACAAATAAGATTGAGCAAATCAATATGAATTAGCCATTAAGTCCAAAAGTTATGAATTGATGGAAGATTGCATTGGAATTACAGCATTTGTTTTTATTCTGAAGGAATATCTGAAGGAATGTATTGGCAAAGTTTCAAAAGTAGGAGAATCAGGAATTAACTAAAAACATCTGGAATGTGAAAAAGAGGTTAAATATATTATTTTGACTTCTGACCTAATTGTGTACCATGTGTACATAAAAAAATTTTGGGGAAAGGCTAAAATTGAGTCAGTCTGACCACAAGGCGATTAGTACAACCTTCTGAATATATATAGTTTTCTAATGGGTGTATTCAGCAGACTGAAATAAGATTTGGCAAATATAGGGAATAGCAAACCTTAAACTAACAGTATGAAGATGAAACTAAAATTTGATGGATCTCATAACACAACCCAACAAAAACGCTAATTACATCACTACTTCATACAACATGTACTGTTAAAAAGGAAATTTTACTATTTAAAATGCATTTTATTGTTGTCGCCTAATGCAGCCATACTAAATATTATACAATAAATATATTTATATAGATCTTTATTTTTTGTGCCACAAAGAATACTTGTTAAGGTTGACAGCATTTTGACAGTCTATACGGACGGGGTGATTGGTAAAAAAATGGATAGCAGATATTCAAAGACAATAAATCAGCGCAATGACACCTCATTATCCACCAATTTCTCTAGTTGATGAGCGCAGTTTGACATTTAGACTGGATTACTTTATTGTTTGCCTGTTTACAAGGGGAAATCCAGAGACAGCAAGAAAATTGCATTGACAGAAACACAATCACAGTTTGCCTCAAAACACAAACATCTCATCAAAGTCAGGTCGGTGGCGGTAAAGACACAACTCTTAGTATCAATTACCAAGACAAACAGATTCAAATAACACATTTCAATTAAGGCAGCACTGGGTTTATTATTTTGTTTGTTTGTTTTCCCCTGATACAACCTCTATAGTTTTTAAAACCTACAACATAAAGAGGATTTAAAAGCAGTACTGCCATCTTGTCACTGTAAACGAGGACTTGCCACAGGGGCATGAATGACAGAGGGGGCAAAACCTCTGATAGGGTGAAAGACAGGGTAGCCAGTCAACTGGTGCATCATGCCTCAGCCTGCCATTTTCAGCTCCAGTGGGATCTCTAGATGAAAAAAAGGAGAAGCTGTTGTCCCACGATTCATTTCCTGAGAGCCAGGCCTTTTCTGCAGGTAAAAATAAGGTTTGGTTGTACTTCATGCAGTGCTGGTGCTCAGACTGTGTGTGAATGAGCTTGGAATCTGTCTAATCTAGCAGGAGACAGCTGACAGTGTCAGGTACATTCTGACATGGCATTACTTTAGCTAAATGTCAAGCTTCTAGAGCTGCAGGTACCTGTCAAATCAAAACAACAAGGGCAGGGTGTGCTCCGAGACAGCAATAAATCCCCCACAAGACCTTCTCCTAAATATAGAGGGCTGTTCATTTCGCTGAAATGCTACCTTGACTGTGCACTTTGGTGCTTTGATGCCTTCCATCCAGCCACGGCCATCGCATTAAACAAATGAATCAGCGAGTGCATGCGTATGAACACGCCAATTAAATCATGTCTCTAACACGCTATGACATTATTCATTTAGTTTACGAGCACAAACGAGTAGACAACTGCTGCTGCTGCTACAGAATCTGCAGTTTCAGCCTCTGCATGTATTTTTAAACAAACTGGACAGATGGCTGGTCAGAAATAGTTGTGTGAGTTTGAGGGACAGCGAGCACAATCAAAAATCGTGGCAGGTAATTAAAGAGCATGTTACATGTCTTTTGAGTCCTGTAACTGCTCCTCCTCAAACATCTTGGGTTACCGGTTAAAAAAAAGTCTGTTCTAAAGCTGTAATTTGAGAGAGGCTGGTTAATTTCTCTTGTGACCTGAGAAACTATGACCCTGGCCCTATTCAAAGAGGTCAAAGGTCAAAGTAAGGGTTCTACAGCTCAGGCCTAAGTCTTAGACATCTATTCTTGGACAGTAGACCTTGTTTCACAGAGTGAGAAGGATAAATGTGTTATTTGTTATGGTGTAGTAAGTTTAAAAGGTCCCATGAAATTAAAATAAAGTTTTTTAGATGTTAGTATCAGTATTCTTAGTTTTTAAGAGCTAGTCTTCGCTAAAACAGTGACAAAATTAGCATTTAGAAAATATAAAACTGATAGAAACTTACTATCTGATTTTGGTTCTCTGACAACCTTTCTGCTGGGGATTTGAGAGGAGCCATGTTGAAAAAGACTGCTACTGCTGGAGGCAAAAAAAAGAGAGAGAGAGACACAGAGAGCGAGAGAGAGAAAGAGACAGAGAAAGAGACCAATCTGGGTTTGCTGAGCTTGTGCCAGTTTTCATCTCTCTGCAGTTGTATTGCTTTGAGACAATGCTCAGTAAAGCAGCTGTGTGGCTTTAGCCCCCTCTACCCCACCAACCAAACCCGGAATTAGCAAATCAAATGATGTCCTTGTAATATATAATGCAAAATCATCCTCGGTGTCTAGGGTGCATTCAAATGCTTATCATGTACTGCCAACAGCACAAGGACGTTCAAGGGTAGACGCCAGATATGATTCACAGCACTTTAATGCTAAATCACAAAGACGTTTAATCAGTATTGTCTTAGAAAATATTGCAGCAGAGCTTGAGGGGATGGTTCGCCACAAAAATAAATTGTCATTATTCACTCACCTTTTATTTGCTCTAAAATCTCTTTGACTTTCTTTCTTCTGTTCAACACAAAAGAAGATATTTTGAAGTAAGCTGGAAAACAATAGGCACCAACTTCCATAGTATTTGTTTTCAATATTATCGATGTCAATGGTTACAGGTTCTCAGCTTTCTTCAAAATATCTTCTTTTGTGTTTAACAGAAAGGTCTATAACCATTTGGGAGTGAGTAAATAGTGAGTAAATTATCATTTTTGGGTGAACTATCCCTTTAAGAGATAAAAGCAGCTCTCTAAAGCATGGTAAAACCCTCAAAAAAATGCCAAAAGCCTGTAAGGTGAATACAGCATGAAGCATCACTTAACATCGGTATTCACGATATATCTGCGACCATATTGTAATCGGCTATTTTAACTGTTATTGTTATCAGTCCAATGTCAGAATAAGGTTGATATCTTTAAGCCAATAGATTACGTAAATGTACAGAACTGCCGGCCTTGCGTATGCTGGGCAGAACTTGTTCAGACTTGTTAGTGCACTATAACGGAGCTTTCCTCACATTGTATATTCCTTCATAGTCCGTCCTTTGTTTGTGTGGTATTGCTGTGCATTAATAATGCAGTAAGTAGCCATATTCCTTATCATAGTAGATATGTTTGATAGAGTGTCATTGTGTATTTTGGTTTAAATCACCTCAGGAAAAATATTATATGTGTAAACATTATAACAGCGAGGCACACGGGCCAAACAACTGGCTTGCTTGTTTGTAATCTAATATGATTATTTGTTCTTGATGCATTGCTTGCCATATGTAGTTGGTGTAAGATTGTATTCAGTTTGATTGGCATATTTATTATGATTATAACGTGCGCACATGATGGCTATTACCACGCACACACGTAGTGACTAGTGAGCCGTCAGAGCCTTCACAGCAGGTGACGGTCGCCAGTCACTGACTACGTTTACATGTACATCAGTAATCGAAATATTTGCCTTAATCTAATTAAGAGAATAATATGATTAAGGTGTTTACATGAGTTACTTTTTGAATGTTCCTTTCATGATCCCAGTTTACATGTAATAGTGCGTAATTCGATTAACATCATTGCGTCACCACGCTATCCACGTTTCCTCTGGAGTTTCATGTAAATTTGGGTGTTTCATTTTATTTTGTCGAATTTATTTGCAGTTTGGCACTTTCACTTTTATTCAGGAATACTTCATTTATGCCACCCATGACAAACTGAGGTATTGGATGTGACTACGACGTATAAAGACTGGTGGACGAGCGTTTTTTTAATGGAATTTGATACCACATGCCTACTGACTCGGTATGCAGAAAATAGTTTCGAACAGTTATGTGTGTGTGGAATATCCTGTCGCAAAACACGGCAAAAAGTCCTACACGACGGTAATAGTTTGATCAAGGTTGTCTGTACTGCACTTCAACAATGCGACTAAAATCGGCATGCTCCACATGTCTTAATTCGATTTTCTGTTTAGTTCGATAGTTCTTACCTTAATCTGATTAAATTAATCAACTATCACTGTTTACATGGTAGACTCTTAATAAGAGTATTGTTTTAATCGAAATAAAATCTAATTATTGGTGTCCATGTAAACGTACTCACTGAATCCATCATAAAATCTGACTTTCGAGGACAAATCTGACACAGCGCATTACACAGCGCCTGCAGTTAAAGTCTCAAAATTCACAGAGGTTTATCATAAACCTTTCATCGAACATTTTTCCCGCAATTGACAGCAAGAATGTGTTGTCTGATTGACAAGCAGTACCTACATGTTCAAAAGAATCTAAAACAGAAAACTGGACGTATTTATGAATTTATGCTGCATTTTCTAAAGTAAATCATACAATCTGTTTTTAGTATTTCGCTTGTACGGTGGCTCTGAAGTGTCAAAACACCTCTCAAAATGCATTTTTGGACATTACATATTTGTACATATGTACATTGCTGTAACACATTTTATTTTAAAACCATTTGAGCTGGTTTCAGGTCTTAGCGCTTTCATTTTTATTTTATTTCAAATATATTTATTTTACTTGATTGTTAATTAAATCTCATTTTGCCATTTAACCAATTATTTTTATACAACAGTTAAGTTGCATGTTAATTTGCTATGCGAAGAAAAGGAAATAATTTATGTTTGGCATGCTAATTTATGTTAAATCATGAATATAGGTCTATATAAATCACCTTGCAATTTTGAAATTATAGCTTTTTTTGCTTTGAGTAGGCTATTCAGTTCATAAAATCAGATCAAACTTTGATGAAATTTTAATCTGCCTCCAAATCTTAAGAGTTTTCGGTTATCGATAATGGCCAAAAAAAATCCATATTGGTGCATTCTTAATTTAACATACGATTGCACTTACGATATTCACAATATTTCAGGCTAACCCAGCATTTTAATGCATGTAGGCCTGTCAAGATAAGGAATTTTTTTGTTGTGCGATATATTGTCACAGAAATTGTTGTCATAAGCAATATTATTGTAATTTTGAGATCATTTTCTGCCACTGATTGAATAATTATTACAGTGCTTCTTACAGGTTTAAAATATACTTGCGGTGGTAACCAGATTGAAAGACACCTTTTACCCACAGCACATAAATGATCAACTAAATGCCACAAAGCAAATTATTTTTTTTAAACTGTTATTTTATTGTTACTCTCTATCTCTACATTTTGTACAGTATTGCCAAAGAATTTTAGATTTGCACAAAATAGGCTATGTAACATATTAATAATCAAACTAATAAAATATACAGCAAATGAGAAATTCAGTCATTCTTTCTTTAATAAGTGGTCGCCTTAGCGGAGTGAACCGCCAACTTATCCAGCATATTATTTACGCAGCGGATGCCTTTTTACCTGCAACCCAACACCGTGAAAGCAAAGTGATAAAAAGGAATAAAAACAGACAATATCTTTAAAAAATGTAATAATTATAAGTGTGGATCTTTTTAATGAGGTGAATTAGTTGATTAACCATTTCTAATGGTTTACAAATATTTTGCAGACAGTTTATATGTCATTTCGTCCACTCCGAGTATATAGTCAGGTTTTTATATAGTCATTTATAGTTTTTTATAGTCATTTATTGAAATGTCTCAGCGGAAATAGAGACTCATCAGACCAGGCAACATTTTTTTCAGGCAACAATTTCTTGTCTTCTGCTGATGTAGCCTATCTGTCTCAAGGTTCGATGTGTTGTGCATTCAGAGATGCTCTTCTACATACCTTGGTTGTAATAAGTGGTTATTTGAGTTAATGTTACCTTTCTATCAACTCGAACCAGTCTGGCCATTCTCCCCTGACCTCTGGCATCAACAAGGCATTTGCCCCCACAGATCTGCCACTCACTGGATATTTTCTCTTTTTGGACCACTCTCTGTAAACCCTAGAAATGGTTGTACGTGAAAATCCCAGTAGGTCAGCAGTTTCTGAAATACGCAGACCAGCTCGTCCTGACCATGTCTACATCTATAAGTGCATTGAGTTGCTGCCGTGTGATTGGCTGATTGGCTGATTAACAAGCAGTTGGACAGGTGTTCCTAATAAAGTGGCAGATGAGTGTATATCAGCATAATAATTCAAATAGCCATTAACATTTTAAAATACTTGGCATTCTTAAGGTAATTGAGATTCTAAAATTTGATGTTAAATAGGTTCATGTCCTATTATATATACTAGTAAATGTACAGTTATAAACTTTTGACACCAGTGAGGTAGAACGTAAATCTCAAAGTAAAATGGCTTTAAAAACATTTGTGAATTTATAAACATATTGCAATGGCAAAAATGATTGAGGTCATGTCCAAGTCCTGCACAAAAAGTTGATATATTGATTATTGTGACGGGCCTAAATGCACTTTTTGATTTTTGTTTTATTTTTAGGTTTCAGTAAAAAAAAAAAAAAAAAAGAAATGCACCAGAAAGGATCTTCAATTTGAGTACTATTTTGAAGCTAGCAGAAATAAACACAATTTAAAAATGTAAGATTTATCCTAGTATTTCACTACATAGCCGTTTAACCATGAAGAAAAATGGCAATCAATTAGCGCTATCCACCAGCTATAATTAACAACCAAAACACGAACAGCTGTGCATGTGCACAAATGAAAACAGCCACATGTGTAACTGTCTAAAAAAATTGCAGACCATAACTGGAAGGGTGTACAAACAGACAAACCAGTCTTTCTGAATCCAAGCTGTAGTGGGGTAGTCATTTACTGCCCATTCAAATCAAATGCATTTTAACATGATGTACTTGCGCAGATGACAAGGTCGCAGCTGCTTTCATTCAGAGCAAACAGATGTTGGCTTTCAATACAACAATTGCCACAATTTTCACTTTCTTTTGATTATGACAAGATCAGATGTTCGGCGCTTAAGTCATTGCAAACATTCCACCAAAAGCCGATCTATTTGAGGTTGAAACAGTTGAGTGTCTGCTGAAACTGTTCCACTGAGCTCTCCATGGTGCTGACGGCCTGATTCTGAGCAGAATCACTAAGGCTGTTTAATCCATCCCATCCAAACTGTGAGACTTCACACTCATGCAGAGTTATAGTGAAGCGAATGATTTTTTGCACTTAAAAGGTGCAGGACTGCCTGAATGTTAACAAGATTGCAAGTGAGGACCAGGGCAGCCCCGAAAAACAAGACAACTATAAAGCTATTAATTTCCAAGTGTGTTTAATAAGATTCATGAGGGATCTAGAGCTCATCAAGGAGGAAAAAATTGGACTTGTGCTCTCAGGTGGTCTCACAACAACCTTTATAAAGGTGAACATTTATGGGGATCAAATAGGCTGTCTGTGCCTGTCTGGGGTGATTTATGATATTTAGGTTGTACGTTTGTGTTAAATATTTAAAGAGCCCATATTATGGGTTTTTGAAAGTGCTCTTCCATATAGTGAGTCACACAGCTCTAAGTGAAGTGAAATGTCCAGCTAAGGCTTAAATCTGTAAGTGTGCAGTGTTTAAAACTGTTGATTCATCTATAAAAGAGTCGACTTATAGTGCTTCAAACGAGTCGTCTTGATAACGAGTCATTAGGCGTTTCGTGATGACGCGGCTACGAAACACAAGTAGTTGCGCGCGCAAACCCGGGAGATTTGAAACCTGCGGCCCCGCCCACTAACAGAAAAAAAAGCAACACATTTCACAAGTGTAAGTACGTGCGATTAAAATTATTGCCTCGTTTACTCTAGTTTGCAAATTATGTATTTAGTTGTGTTTTGTTACTTGTAACTGCGTGTACTGTATCTGGTTAACTCTTTATATTCTCATATCGCGTGTAAAGCCACATTGAAAACGCGACGCGTGCCGCTTTGTTTACGGATCGTCAGCTGTTCCTACACACATGCAACGTTCAAGTTTTAAAATAGTTCAGCTCAGGTTCGAGGTGAGGTGTCTAAATTGCACCCAGCAAGCTGAACTGGCGGTCTAGGCGGGTGTGTTGTGTTCTCTGGGGAGGAGTGTAATGTGTGTGCGTAGCACCGGAGCAAGCTGAACTGCCGCTCTTGGCAAAGGATGATCACGGCGCCCTCAACGCGATAGTGAAAACGAAAAGGACCCGTTAGTAAAGTGAGGACCGGGTCGCGGTTGAAATTGAAGACGGGGGGTGGGGGGAATTATTATTCGCGGATATAACTGAGGACGCGGGTGGTGAGGGAGGTGTCGCAGACGCCGCTATAGACGCGCCGGCCCTGTGTGTGTGTGTGTGTGTGTGTGTGTGTGTGTGTGTGTGTGTGTGAAAAGAGCAGGTAGACTGTGATGGGCTAGGAGATCTCCTCGCCAGTTCTTGGACTTTTTGCTTGATAAAATAGTTAGTCGTCGGTATTTTCTAGTCCATCGTCTGTATTTACATTCACCCACTGGCAGCCAAAATCCACTATGAAGCGTGTATGCACTGTGACTACTTTTATATTGTTGATTATCTGCTGGGCATTTCACTCTGTCTTGCGCTGAAGCCTGTCAGTGTCGTCGACCAATCGCAGCAGGCTGTCATCGGTCCAATCAGCGCAAATTAGCTTCGCGCTGAGGAGGGGTTTGGGAACAAATGAATCGCTGAATGATTCATATGGGAGTCGCTGGGATACTTAGGTAAAAATAAATGCAGATTATAAGACCATGAAAGTGTTTTTTGACCTTGCATGCATATTAGACTGTTGTTGGAGACCCTTACAACCTAAATATGACCCTATTTCATGTAAAATATGTGCTATAGAGGGATTTAATTCACGAAGTAGTAACCCATTTATTAACATCTTTATTTGCTTATTTAAACAACTTAAAATAAAGCTTATATTGTAAACATTATGAAAACGTGTTCACATTGACACTTAAACAGATATGCACACAACACATGCACACATTGATTCAAATGTGATTTACATGGAAACAGATCCGTTTATGATTAACAGTAACATGGAATATCCTGCTGATGGGTTATTAAGTATAATTAGTGTACATTTAAACACTCTCAATGACTATGTTTACATGAAAAATAGTAATTGAATTATTTGCCTCAATCTGAATGACACAATAATATGATTAAGGGGTTTACATGAGTTGCTTTTTGAATGTTCCTTTCATGATTCCATTTTACATGTTATAGTGCATAGTTCGATAAACGTCATTGCGTCACCACACTATCCACGTTTCCTCTGAAGTTTCATGTAAATTTGGGCATTTCATTTTTATTTTGTCGACTTTAACTGCAGTTTGGCACTTTCACTTTCATTCAGGAACATTTTATTCATGCTCCCCGTAACAAACAATATACTGGATGCAAGTATGAACTGCTGGAAGAGTGTTGTTTTAATTGAATTTGATACTGCACACCGTATGGGGGAAAAAAAACTCTGCATTTCGCGATGCAGGTATAGGTGGTCGTTTACTGACTTGGTAGGTGCAGAGAATAGCGTCAAACAGCCGTGTGTGTGAAATATTCTGTGCAAAATGTGGCGAAATGTCCTATATGACGGTAACACACCTGAAACTTGTCTATAGCACTTGCTCACTGCTGCTCTTATAGTTGTGTAAATTGCTTCCTTGTCCTCATTTGTAAGTCGCTTTGGATAAAATGCTAAATGACTAAATGTAAATGTAAATGTAATAGTTTGATTAAGTTGTTTACATGTCTGTTCTGCACTTCAAAAATGCTAAATCGCTGTTTAGATGGTTGACTCTTAATCAGATTATTGTCTTAATCGTATTAAAATCAGATTATTGGTGTCCATGTAAACATGCTCATTGTTCTTAAAGTAGGGATGTAATGGTACATATATTTATACCATTACCATCATGGTACGGGAATCACGGTTTGCTTCCTGTACTCTAACATTGAATAGTCAGTCCAGATGTGCCAGTCAATGGAGTTAGACAGAAAAAGACCACAGCAGTGCAAAACATATGAGCCTTTCACACCTAATGCATCTAAAATTGCCAGCCACATAGCTCAGGAATGGTTATATAATCAAGTTGTCATGCTAGCTTGCTAATGTAAACATAAGCTCGCAACGCTTGCCCTGTCTCAGAGTACTTCTGATTAGTCCACTGCTTTGAAACTGACTTTTTTGTAAGCACTAGCAAAGCAGAAGCCGTCAGAAGCTCATCTATTGCTCATGACACCATGGAATTTTGTTTTTGATTGTCTGCATGTAGTATTATATGATGTATATAGTTATAATAATAGTTATACAAATATGGTGATAATAATATGTATAAATAATTGAATCAGTGTGCAACTTAATCAAAAGTGATGCTATAAATTATTTAAAGGTTTTGTAGTTTTGTAGGAGTATAAAAAAGACATTTTTTTGAATATTTGTTGTAATTTTAAATTATATAAACACACAAACACATGCACAAACATTATAATACATTCATTGATTATTTAAAAACGTATCAATGTACTTATTGGGTAAAATTGCTACTTTTTCGACATAAGAGAGTGAGCAAATGAGTTAATTTAAAATATTAGGTGAACTATCCCTTTACATGCAACTATCCCTTTACATACAAATAACACCATAATCTCATAACATATTACTAGCTGGAGAAGAAAATGCATAAAATTATTATTCTATTATTATTATTAACAATATCCAGTATCATCACCCCGGATTCACCTGTAAGCAGATAATCTGTCCTTGTCCCCTGAGGTTTAGCTGGGGGAAAAAACAATCTCCTGTGTTCTACTGACTGAACAGCAGCACTGCCATGTTTCAAGTGCAACATCTTTACGCAAATTATACAAAATTCCTATGTACAAGTATAAAAGCATAGTATTTTACTTTTACTGTATATGTAATACTAATAGTATTTATTTTTGTGCAAGTATTTCTTTGTATTCAAATTTGCAGAGCAACATTAATTCTATAGATGCCTTCCGGTAATATTTATTTTATCCTACATGACTTGAGTAATTTTCACAAACTTTATTGTTTAGAAAAAAGTGAAACAAGCGCACAAAATGTAGATTACAGTATGTGGGTCAAAGATGAAAAGACTTATGTAACTTTATTCTTTTATTTAATTTTTTTGTTTTATTTTTGGTTTTTTTAAACAGTCATCTCATGTATGTATTAGTATTCATAGAGATTCAAACATCCAAAATTAGTGTTGCATGATATTGGAAAAATCAGACACTGCGATATTTTGTTTTTCTGCAATAATGTTTGCAATATGAATATAATTATTTCACCTGAAGACTTGAATAGCTCAATTTGGAAGGGAACTCATAATTTGATATTGATTGGGATGATTTCGTAGGCCAGATAACCTGCATAAATGATTGTTATTTAAATTTTTTTATATATATTTTGGTGAGTATAACTGTATTCGAGTATACATTGAATAATCAAATGTAATAAAACTGCATAGTCTTCATTCTATTAAAAATTAAATGGCAAGAATTATTATTATCATTTCTTGTACACAGCTTATTTAAATGCACTTGAAACATTCCAGTCATAGGCCTTAACAACAAACCAAACAAGCACTCTTTCACTCTATCAAGGTCAAACTTCACAATCACTCAACAATATGGTTCTTGGTCAGATATAATTCCAGTCAGATTTCCTGAGGGATGAATAAACTTAAGCTGAACTTGACACTGCAGATCCTGCGATGTGTCTTTTGCAAGTGATCACATTGCGATATTGATGCTAAATTTGACACTAAATTTTTTTTAAAGTTATCTAAATCTTAACTTAACATTTTTTAATTCGTTTGATTCAAGTTGACTAAAAGCTCATTAAATTCAACAAAAAAGGCAGCAAGGATTTGGACTTTAAATATTTAAAGATTTGTTTTTTACTGTCATGGACACCTTGGTACTTTGCATCTTTGACCCATGTACAAAGTGTACTTGCATTCACATTGCACAAATCATGCCCAAAAACATTATTAACATTAGTAGCGACCGATACAGATCCGATCCCGATACTGTTTTTTTTTTACTTAATACAGTTTCTATAGCTCTGGTGATAAACTGAAATAATAAATCTTCTTTAGTAAAAATAACCCACCTATAGGTCTACTGTATATGACAGACTACGCAATCTAACTAAAAACATAATGCTTGCTGTAAAACATTATTTGAGCATTCCTTATGATGTTGATATAATCTGTTGTGGTCCAATTTATGTTTTCATTTTTAAAATTAAGATTTTTTTAAAATCATTTAATCGGCTACCACTATTAATCCTAATCGTTGGTAAAATAATCAGCCTTTTAGTAAAGCCTGATATTTTCAGGCAGGTTTGACGCAGACTAAGCTAAACTGTCTGAGGCCAGTTTTACTTAATAAACATTACCTTTTCTGTTAATGACAATCCATATTGTGCCTGTCAGTTTCATTTTTATTCATTTAATCAACTAATTTGACCACAATGAGCCAGGCTTTACAAACTATTCGCAGCACTTAACGTATTCACCTCGGAAGAATAAAATCATTTGGAAGGGTTGGAAGGATGAGAGAACAGAAACTCATTGTGAGAATAATCAGCTGGTGCGTGAATGAAGCATCACTGAGATATCGCGCAGGCCTCCGGTATATGCGGACACTTTTTTTTTTAAACTTAGCAGCACAAAGGGAAGAAATCAGTACATTCAAGATCTGTCCAATGTATTATTGAGACTTTTCTAATTTAAAACTTCAGGTAGGCCTACTTTGTGTGTGAATAGGTAATAACCCTCTCTGAAACTGAACATGAATTTAACCACTTGAATATTCATCTGTATACTAGGGATGGGCATTTCTGACCATTCTTCTATTCGATTAATCTACAGGTTTGAAAAAGGATTAATCAATTAATCGGGGGCGGGGCTTAAGCAAGAGGCCGGGGCTTGTGTGCATCATAGCGACAATTAAATAACATTAAATTAAAAAAATATATATATTATTTAAAGCCCTGTTAAAAATGGTGTTGATAAAATTATGATGGGATTCAGAAAACAATTAAATCAACGCTGTTGGGTTATTAAAAATCACCATCAATATTGGTTAACACAGTAAACATTTAAAGAAGTGTGAGCAGTGGTGTATTTAGGCATGGGCAATATGGTCGATACCCAGGGCGGCATCCTGCTGGGGGGTGGCACGGGGAGACTGTGCGAAAAAAACAAGCCCCAGTAAAAGCTTTGTGATACGATTTACTTTATGCGAGTGTATTAATTTAAAGTAGTAATCCCCAAAAAAAAGACATTAGAGGCCATTCACATTTGGCGTATTTTGCATGTGCAAATTTGTTATTCTCTATGCGCAAAAAAACAACGCTGGTGAAAGCAAACTTATGCATGCATGCGCGCAGAAAACCATTCCCGCCTGCCTCACGCGCTGCGCTGCTCCCGGTGTGAATACCGCTTGTTTACATGCACACTGATAAAATACACGCCGCTTATACTGTGAAACCGGAGTAACTTTCATGCGGAGGTGTCGGCACACAGCGAGCTTTGCAAGTCGACAAAACTAAAGTTATAATATGATGATGATCTTATTTTGACTATATGGCAATGAAGCACACTTGGCAATAAAACTGATTCTGATTCTGATTCTGAAGCAGAAATGAGAGATGATGAATCAGGGAGGTAAGACTTACTAACATAATTTCTCAGCAATAAGTCGGGTCTAAGACAACAGATAATTACATAAAAGATATTTTTTTGTATTCTATAGAACGGTCTTTAATATTCAAGCAAAATAATTTCTTAAGAGATCTTAGCATACCACTCATGGAGGATTGATTTCTGTGATTATATATTTAGAATAATAATTGTATAATATTAATAATAATAATAATAATTATTATTATTTATTTCTAAATACATTTCTAAAAGCAGGTGGTTCGCCCAGGGCACCATTTAAACTAGAACGCCACTGACATGAGGCATATAGGTTTTCTACATGACGCATTTTAAATAAAATTAATCATAAAGCCTAGAGACACAATATGAAAATGTTATATTACAAATTGTACTTATCTACACAAAATGCATGCGAGAAATATGTTGGATCTGTTTTTAAAACTATAACCTACCTTTTTCTATACTGTAGACAACAAATTAAAAAAAAATTAAAAAACACGATACTCTGCGTTTCAGTTATTTTATTCAACTGACATTTACACCAAAATAACATTTTACTTCAGCAACAATCACAACAGATGTGGATCAAAATAGTTTTGTTTTTTTTAAAAGGTTCACAAAAATAAGTTTCACTAAAACTTAACCAATTGACTGTTAAGTAGCACATAGCCTAACTAAAATTAGAAGCTAGCAATTTGCCCGCATAAACTTAAAATAAAAATAGCCTGAATATTTTTTTACCACAGCTATAAAACTTAAAGATTAGGCAAAATAACATTTCTTTCAAAATGATCAGTCAGTGGATGTAACTAAAATAAAGCCGGCCTAATTTAACTATGCTGCTTAAACTTAAAACAAATACAGGCTGAATATTTTACCATGCATGGCTAATAAAACTTAACATAAGGACTACATATTTTTATTTAAAAAGATCAGTCGGTCTCTGATGAAAGCCGAGTGCAAAGTTTATTTACAATTAGACCGGCGGTGGAAAAAACGCGCTCATCAGGCACAGAAGTTGCAGGAACAGCCAGGCACCACTGGGCAAGGGTGCTTAGCCTTGCAAATCGAGACTCATTTACTTTGCACCACAATCAAGAATCCAGGTTTGGAGAGATGCATGGCTGCCTGAAGTAGCTTTCAATTTTGATGTCATCCGGTGAAACAACACTCGTACCGTAGTCCTCACCGAAAAGAGTGTTGAGACACGGCGTGCACATGACAGCTGAAAGTATCACACACCAGACGCGCACATTTGCATTGTATTTAAAATAAAGCTATTTAGATGGCACTCTGTGGCGCAGCAGAAATATGAAGTGTCCTGAGTCATGGCTGGGCACCGCTGTGTACCATGATAAAAACATACGTTTAGAACTCTGAAATGTATGACGCTGTGTGGGCTGTGTGTGATCTACGCTTCTGGTGTGTGACCCCCTATACTCGATCTGCGCTCAGGTCTCATCTCTAGACCGCACCTCCCTGCAGACATAACCAATCAAATATGAAACTACCGCCCAAATATCAGCATAACCAATCAGAGAGAATGAAAGTCATTTAATTTTAGAGCCAATCGATCATCGTTTTCATGCTCGATCGTCGCTGATGCGTTTGATTAATCAAATAATTGTGCACATTCCTAATGTATAATTTACATTAAACTATAGTATGGCTTAAGAACATCTAGGGTATAGTAGGCATACATGACAACTTTATAGTGCCTTATAAATAGGCTACCTTCATGGCTTTTGTTGGCTTATAAATTACAAAGAATATAGCACACACGCAGGATCGGATTTGAATAAGTACCAGCTGGCCGATAACCGATCCAGCAAAAATATGCAGTATCAAACTGATATCCGGTCCAAGCATCGGGAATGGTGCATCCCTAGTTTACTGCGATGATGAGATCAATAAAAAATATATATCAGCATGAATAAGACAACCCTATCCAGTATTAATTGCTTCAGTCCCCAGAACCTATAACATCGAACTTCAAGTTTCAGTGTGTACAACATATGTAGGTTACATGATGTCGACATGCCATGTCATGTGCGGAGTACATGACAGATTAATTTACAAACCCCCGTCTCAATTTTCACCAGCCTTGTTCCTTCCACTATTACTATTTAAACAAATTAAACACCCTGGAGCCATGTAGAAAAATTAATGGTGGCCTTCATACGTGCTAAAAGGTAAAAACTATCAAACGTGGTTTCAATTAAAAAGCTTTCAGCAGTATTTGGAGCTGAGAAATAGCTGCCGTTAGATGCTTTTGTAATGTTTCTTCAATTAAACCTGCCTGACATTTGTGGAATAACCTTTGCGGGCACATCAAAAGCACTCCATCTCATCACACCGATGCGCTGTAGTGCATGCTAAGAGCCAGGCAGGTTATTAAAATTGCTGCCTGCCATCAGAAGCGCAACCTGTTATTAGCTCGCGAGCACACGGGAGAGATGGAGCCAAATCACAGAGCGGCACAAGGCTTTTGCAGCACAGCCCGCATCCTTGAAGGTCACAGGAACGTCCTCTACCCTTCACTTCTCCTCTAGCCTGCACACTGCATCACTGCTTCCAATCTAAGCACCAATTATGATGTTAAGCTCATTGAGATGTGGGCCAATCAGAGCTCAGGGGCTGGTCACAGGGATTAGGGATGAGTGATATGGACTTTCTGCTATATATTGTGAAGACAATGAGCTTATTTTTAAAATCTATGTAGAGCATAACCTTTCTTAAACACAAAAGAATGTATCTAAAACACAAATGAATGGACTATATGCACAGCTATAATGTTTTTCAGCCAAGATGAACTTCTGGTGAAAGCTTTATGACTATTTTCAATTTCATAAGGTTCCTTTAACAGGATTGATGTTGTAATGTAATTCAAATATAATCATTTTAATTAACTTAAGCATCCATTTGGTTTAAGCGTAAAAAGCTGCAGGCTAGCGCAGAAATTCTATTGAAAATCCTGGGGTAAAATTAATGTCCATATTTTAAAGACATGGCATGGAAAAATTTAATTTAATGCAGTGTTTCTTGTTTGGTCTGATACCCACTTTATATCATATCTCAGCCACGCAGTAAGATCATTGTTTTTAAAGAAATCAGATCTCGGCAATTTTGTTTCAGATTACAATATTTGAAAACAGATTTGCGATCGGATTTAATTCATTCCGATGTAAAACTATTAGTGCATGCTAGGGCTGCACAATATATTGTTTCAGCATTGATGTCGCAATGTGCAGGAAGTGCAACGTGTCAGAATTATTAGACTATCAAGCTCAACAGTTCAGAACATGTAGAGTTATTGCAAAGCTTATCCTTAATAGATTAAATGTTTATTATTTTCCAGTGTTTTAAGGCCTATTTGAGTATTTCAAGCAGGTTTAAAGGATCCGGGCACTATTTTGGCTAGAATAAAAGCAGTTTTAAATTAAAAAAAAAACATTAAGGTCAAAATTATTAGTCCCTTTAAGCTAAATTTTTTTTCGATACAAACCATCATTAGACTATAACTTGCCTAGTTACCCTAACCTGCCTAGTTAACCTAATTAACCTAGTTAAGCCTTTAAATGTCACTTTAAGTTGTATAGAAGTGTCTTGAAAAATATCTAGTAAAACATTAGTTACTGTCATCATGGCAAAGACAAAATAAATCAGTTATTAGAAATGAGTTGTAAAACTATTATGTTTAGAAATTTGTTGAAAAAATCTTCTATCCGTTAAACAGAAATTGGGGAAAAAAAATAAACAGGGGGTTAATAATTCAGGGGGGCATTAGATTAGTAAACAGGCTCATTCACATGTGCTAATGTAGTTTTTATTGTGCTTATTTCAATACAAATATTTTATATTAAAATGTAATCATTTTTATCATTGGGAGTGTTTATTGCAAATAGTTCTTACACTTTTCCCATAGTTAAACTCGACTATTCAGTTAAACTCGATTCAAGCACTTTACAGATGCAGTTTTAGTTTTATTTTTTTGTGCTTTACAAGTGTGGCAAAACTACATATTTACATACATATTCATCACATCGTATCAGATGCTTATCATTATTTTATAGTATAGTATAAGGAAAATGTTTGACGACAGGTTTTCCATAAGCCTAATACTGAATTACTGTCATTTATTCTCTTAATTGTAATTTATTTGCATCTGAAATATGTCATCTTCCATATAAAAATACATTTTTAGTTTAATTTCAAAGGGTACATAAAAAAAAAACATTTATTGCTTTTAGGCAGATTATGAAAAATGCTCAGAAATAAAGGTGCAAAATCTGTCACTGGGATTTCACCTTTTTTTGTTCCTAACAGGTCCTTAAAGATACATATTACTACCTAAAAAAGTACAAATCTGTAACTCATAGTACCTTAAAAGCTCAAAAGTGTACCCTAAAGGCCCTAACGTGCAGCTGTAAAGTACAAAAGGTGTACCTATTGAAAAGGTACCACCCCAGTGACAGATTTTGTATAGGCATATTCCAGAGATTAAATTTCATGCAAAAGTAGATTTATCTAATTTAATTAGATGGTTTTTATAACATATGTAGTAAAATGTATTATTATTATTATTATTATTATTATTATTATTATTATTATTATTATTATTATTATTATTATTATTATGAAAGCAATGCAATTACATTTTCAAGTAGTTTAAATAACTTTTTTTTTTTTTTAATTGAAGCAGTCCTTAAACCTTAAAAACAGTAGATTCCAAGCATATTTAAGTATTTCCAGCACCCTCTGAAGATATTGCCTATCCCAAGTTTGAACAGGTCCAAACAACTTTCTAAATGAATGTCTCCGACTGCTCCATCAGTCATGCATCCATTTTCATCTCATTGTGAGTAAAGTACTGAAGATGTTTGAGTGCAAAGCTACCAAAAGTAGAGCTGATTCTCAAGACTCAAGATCGCCTTGTCAGGAAAAACAATTACAACAGAGGCCTTGTTATTATTCCATAAGCACCAATAATTCATTCTGAGGAATTGCTATTAATGATCGTCATTAATTGTGACTCTTAACCAGCTTTCACGCAGCAATCCTCCAATAAACTCAAAATAACAATACGAAGGCAAATATTAGCCAGGGGTTAGTGGAGATGAGAGCACATGGTGGCTTTGACTGCAGACAGATTACAAACAGACTTTAAAGACAACAGCAGCTGAAGTGGCCAGCAGCGGCTTCCTCTGTGAGCTACAGCAATGGCCATTCTGCTATCCTTTTCCATGTGCTAACGCTTTTGATCAGTCAGTGAGATTTGGTATCCCCAACCAGCGTGGATTGTATCTCCGGAGTCCTGACATAGTCAAATCTAAACTTTAAGACACCTAGTCCAAAACACTTTAAACAAAACATTAAGTGTGACTGGGCAATATGGCATAAACTGTTTTGATGTGTATTTGGTTAACAGAAAGGGAAATACAACATGATTCAATTAAAATTCTCATTATTAAAATATGCACAACCACCTGACTAAGTTTAACTAAGTTTGACTAAGTTGATTCCGAGTTAACTATGAATATATTTTGTGTAAATATGCCTGATGAAAATTGTACAAAATGGTATATTTACAAGAAAAAATTATTAGAAATACAATTAAAATAAAAAAGGGCACCTATGGTGAAAAATTTACTTTTAAAGCTGTTTGGACAGACGTGTGTAAGTATAGTGTATAACTGGTCATATTGGGGTGATGTAAACACACCCATTCTTTTTTTTTTTACAAATTTAACAACAACGGTGGTCCAATTGGAGCGGTTTTCAGATCGACCGCAAGTTGACGTAGGAGTGCGGTCGCCTCACCCACCAATATTGATTGACAGCTGCGCGCATTAACATGTCTCCGTAGTAACGCATATAATCATATCAACAAGACAGGACGAGCGCAAAGCAACCGGTAATAAAAGGTCAGTTCAGTTTGCTAGGATCAGCAATCATCATCAAACGTGATCAAGAGTGAGTTTTACAAGTTTAAAATGTTTTAAAACGGTGCATGCGTGTAATGAATTATCAGCACAGCCGCGTGTCAGAACAATTATAAAAGAAGCCACTTCAATCCCAGTTTGTCGCTGTTAAATCGGGTTTATTTTGTACATTAACATACCAGATATCCATACAGCAGTGTATATTACCAGTATCATGTCACATATGCGTGCTGTCTCTCTGTGTGTATGGTGTGTGTGTGTCTGTGTGTCTGTGCTCTGTGTGTGTTTGTGTGTGTGTGTGTGAACTTTGTAATGACATTGTGTGTGACTCATTGTTGCAACTCCACAAAAAATGCAACAAATACTGATTGTTAAAGTTCTTACTATAGTATTTCTCACAAACGTTGCGTGAGATCTGCTTCCTGAGGCAGCCGAGGGCGACGATTGAGGCATGTTGCTGACAGGCACGTGGGAACCGTGGGCGGGGAGGACTAGCCTTAAAGGCCCAGTGCAAAAAAACAGCAACAACCTTTTCCCAGCTATAATGCAGACACTTCAAACAGCTACAATAAATAAACTGATGGTTGTTTTGAGCTGAAACTTTAGACACATTCTGGGGACACAAAAGACTTATATTAAATATGAAAAAAGGGGTAACCTATGTGCCCTTTAAAATAAATTTGAGCATATAAAGACGAGTGACTTAAAAGTATATTTTTAATCCATAAAAATAAAGTTCCAGCTTAATTTAACTGTTCAGTTTAATTTGAAAAAGATGTAAATTATTTTATATGGTTCCTTACATTTTGTCAGACTCTTGAAAAATTATTGTTAACCTGATTATCTTTCATGTCTTCAATCAATTGGACTATGTAGCTTAATTATTTTACAGTAATTTTAATATTAAAATCCAATACAAAAAAATTTATAAAAAGGAAAATGGAATCCAGAAAAATTGAAATGCAGAATGAGAAAGATTTAAATCGCAACTAATGTAGAGAGGAAAATATAACCGTACTGATTTCAAAGGGTTCTTTTATTTACAATGAAAAACAATGCTGGTTCTTTGGGGGTCCTACTCTTTATTAAAGTTTCAATCCAAAATCCCATGTGATACTTGGTTTGTGTATTTTAATACACTCAAAAAAATATTACGTTTGCTGTTTGTTCAAATGATTTACTTAAAATTAAATGAAACAACACAATTCAAATTTATTTTTGGAGACAAATTGTTTGATGTTCAGTCCACCTAAATTTGTTAAAACTAATGGGTTAACTTAATATCTTCATGTTGTCCCAACACAAATCTATTGTGTGTAACCTAGCATTTTTACAGTGTATACCATTAACCAAATTCATTCAGCTTTTAGGAGGTCTATAATAGGAGGTCTATAATAGTTTAAAAAAATGTAAATAAAAGAAAGTAGTCTATTGCTAGTGCTTTACATGAATTGCTTGAAATGCCCTGCCTATGGCAGTGGAAACTGGTCAGTCTTTTGCCTTGTGTTTGTAGAGTATGCTTTTGCCAGTCCAATATCAACAACACATGACAGTTATGTCAGGCCTCTGAGGCCGCTATGCCAAAAGGAACTCAGAGGCCTAGCACATAAATATCACTCATGGTACTAAATCATTTCTGTCTCCAGCTTTGAAACAATTACATAAAGGTTAACTGTTTGATTGTTTCTATGGAGCCACACACTGATAGGCTAACCTCAATTTAAAATTGGTGTCTTATTTATTATTAAAAACTTATCATTATCAAGCATTATGTGAGAATAATCCATACATTGGGGCATAAAATTTAAGTTTTCTAATAAGTGGACACGTTTAACAGAAAATAAATCAGTCTTAAGTAGTAACTAAAAAAAGTGTTTCAATGATGTTTCTGCACTGTTCCGCTGTCAGCTTCAACTTCTTCGTATACATCATTATAGCTCAACTCAAGCATGACCTATCCAGGTGGCTGCAGCAATAAACACAAATCTTTTATGTCCTTACATTTGTGAACTACAACAGGATGACATGAGAAACCTTCTCTCCAATTTAATATGTATACTCCTTTTTCACACTGGCAACAAACAGCCAACGTGGCATCCTAAGAAAATGTGTCATTTAAAAACATTTCAAATACCAATTCAAGAGGTGTAGAAAGACAGACTGTCCACAGTGATCGATAGCAAATCAATGAATTCCTAAAGAGCTGCAACAAGACAGGCTTGCTGTAAGCCTTTAAAAATAACCCCAAGGACAATAAAAAAATGTATTAAAAAATGTAAAAAAACAAAAAAAACAAGCTTAATTTAAAGCAAAAATATCTCTGTCTTTTGACTTCCACAACTTTTCAACTGCACTCATTAAGGCTGCATTTACATTCCAGATCTTGATGGTCAATTCCAATTGTGTGACAGTACCCAACTATTTTGATGACCTGCTTACTGAACATCTTTCTTTTAAAAGTGACTAGTATGCGATGTCTGCATTTACACTAACTATGTTAAGATGCGCTGACCCGAAAATATTAATAAGCTGTGATAATAAATGAGCAATCTGTTCTCAATTACAATATGTAATCAGTTTGAAGGAGTTTATTTTTTATTATTTTCTGCTATATTTTATGAGAGAAATGTTCTAATTTGGCCATATTTTAATCTAGGCCTTTTTAAACCAGTAGACATCTTAATGTCATGTCCATATCTTGATTAACCACAGTTGAAGTCAGAATTATTAGCCCCCCCAGTTTATTTCAGTTTAAAGGAGAAAAAAAATGAACACATTTCTGAAATAATAGTTTTGGGTTTTTTTGTTTTTTTTTTTACATATGATGACAGTAAATAATATTTGACTAGATATTTTTCAAGACACTTCTATACAGCTTAAAATGACATTAAAGGCTTAACTAGGCTAATTAGGTTAACTAGGCAGTTTAGGGTAATTAGGCAAGTTATTGTATAACGATGGTTTGTTCTGTGCACTATCGAAAAAATATAGCTTAAAGGGGCTAACAATTTTGTTCTTAAAATGGTTTTTAAAAAATTTAAAACTGCTTTTATTCTAGCAGTAATAAAACAAATACGACTTTCCGCAGAAGAAATAATATTATCAGACATACTGTGAAAATGTCCTTGCTCTGTAACATCATTTGGAAAATATAAAAAAAAAAAAGAAAGAAAAATTCAAAGGGGGGCTAATAATTCTGACTTCAACTGTCTGTGACGTAATATGGGTGGCACAGTGGCTCAGTGGTTAGCACTGTTGCCTCACAGCAAGAAGGTCCCTGGTTCGAGTCCTGGCTGGGCCAGTTGATATTTCTGTGTGAAGTTTGCATGTTCTCCCCGTGTTGCCATGGATTTCCTCTGGGTGTTCCCAGTTTCCCCCATAGTCCAAAGATATGCACTATAAGTGAATTGACCTTAGTGTATGATTGAGTGTATGAATGTGAGAGTGTATGGGTGTTTCACAGTACTGGGTTGCAACTGGAATGCATAAAACATTTGTCGGAATAGTAGGCAGTTCATTCCGCTGTAGCAACCCCTGATAAATAAGGGATTAAGCAGAAGGAAAATGAATGAATGAATGAATGAATGCAATATTGTTTACATGGCGGGTGTTGCATTTACGCCTTATGCTTAAATGGATTAATTGAGCGACAGGACAATATAAAAGCTATTTTGTCCTTGTGCAAGGTTTTGGGATTCATGCAGATCTCGGTTTTCCATAATGAAAGAGATTACATCACTCGCTACTGATTTTAATGACGTGTGACTCACATTAACAGTTAAAAATCAAACCAACCTGCTTAAACAGCAGACATGAGGGCACGTATCCGATTCATATCAGATAAATTTCCATATGAAGTAGGTCTAAATCTTATCTGAGAAAAATCGGAATTCATGCTATTTTTTTCAGCTTACATGTATACACGGTCCATATCCCATCTGTGCCACATGGGAGAAAAAACTAATTGGAATTAGGTCACTTGAACAATGTAGTGTAAATGCAGCCTTAGATACTTAAAAACATTTTTATTTGTTTAATAACACATTATTTAATCTTATTTCATAAAAACCACACACCTGCCGACAATGAAAACAGCTGACGTTTAGCTAGTAATAGTTATAGCATGTCCCGAGCACAGAACAGTCAGGGTACAGTATGTTAAAGTGTGTGAGAGGGACAGCTGAGATCTTCGGGAGTGTGCTGTACGCCTGTGAGCCCAAAGGCATTGTCAAGCATAAAGGGATACAAAGGTGAACAACAAACCCACTTACTAGGCATCTTAGTAATCTCTGAGTACATCAATGAAAATACAAAGATCAGCCTTAGGTATAAAGAATTCTTTATGTTGTAGTCTCATAAGGCATGCACACAAAAAGTATGCCTCATTTGAGACGTAACCCTCCAGTGGATCCAGAGAGCGTCTTGAGCTTTAAATGGAAAATGGTAGTCATGCAGTGCTCAGGCTAAATCACTGGATCGAAAACCAAAGGCTCATTTCAAGGAGCAATATCATTTTGGTAAACACCATCTTATTTGCACAGAGAAATAAACAATGCAATTTAGAGAAGAAATACAAAGCATTATTAAATAATCGTGGAATCTAAATCAATGTGCAAACTGTGCTTCGGTAATGGTCTTGTAACATCAGGTATAATATAGAAATAAATTTCTGAAAAAAAGCTAAACTATTAAACTAAGCAAAATCATTAAAGGGGAAGTATGAAAGAGTTGCTAGTGTGAACAAAGCAAATATAACACAGCAATGTATTCTGATGCATTCTGGAAACCTCATATGTTTCCCTGTGCGCTCTCTCTGACATCACAGCTCATACACCTGCAGGAGAGTTGCCAGAGGAAGGCCTGGGACTGTGCTTGTTCTTGTGATGCCATCAGCCAATCTGTGTTAGAAATTTTCCTGTGGCTCTACAGTTATTAGTCACGGCTCAAATGATTGGCTCACAAAAACGATGAGCAGAACTGAGTGACCTTCAGCAAAGATGGCCGCATGCAACTGTCCTTCTCTATACAATTAACATATAATAATAATAATGATGATGATAATAATAATAATAATGATGATGATAATAATAATAATAATAATAATAATAATGTGAACTTTAAACAGTTAAAAAAAAAAATCCTGTAAAAAAAAACTAATTGGCAATTTTACCGTAAAAGCAGCATTGTAAGATTTAGAGAGGAAAAAAAAAGAAGTTTTTTTATAGTCTCATATTATGTCATGTTTACTATATACATTTTACCAGCAACTATCCTAAAAACTGGTGATAATTAAGTGACAAAACATAAATAAAATGCATAGCTTTCTTCAGGCAGAGGTATATGGAGTATACTGTATATAGTAATACATAGTATGTGAAATTATTTATATAAAATGTCACATCCAAACCGCTGGAATTGCTCATATACCAATGTGTCATACACACAAGAAGGAGAAGCCTATAAAAAAATTAATAAATAAAAAAAAATTAAAAAAAAAAAAAAAAAAAATGTGTTTCAACAAACCACCTAAGAAAAATATAAGTCAAATTACTGATTGAATGAGCACAGCACATGACCATAATAGAACAACATACCATAAACTGCAAGTCATACCAGAAAGTTTGCTTTTTCTCGAATGAACCTATACACCCCTCAAATGTGTGTTCTCTTTCTTAAACACAAGCATTACCATGGACACAAACCAAAAAGAATAGTTAAAGCCAGAGGTTTTTCTTCTTTTCTTTCATTTGTCCTTTCTTGAGACGCATATTAATTGTCCATTTAGTTACTGATGAATGCTTTTAATTTAACTTAGTATAGTCTTACATTTGTGCACATTTGCAGCAGAAAAATGATTTGTTTTTTCAATTGAAATTTATATAAAATAATAATAAAAATCCTTTATTTTACATTGTTTTATTTTTTATAATGTTAATTTTTCACTGTTGGTTTGTAGCAGAAACTCATTATGTAATTCATTATTATTATAATTATTATTATTATCATGATCAGGGATGCTCCGATCAGATACAGATTACTGAAGAATACTGATACTCTGTCATGGTGATAGGCTGATACAGAATACCGATTCTGATGCTTTAAGCTTTATAATGCACAGAGCACAGTTTCCCTCTAATTATAATACTTAAGTGAAGATCTCTATTTACCTAAGAGAATAAATTAAGTATGCTGCATATGATACCTTAAACACGTCTCTTATTATAACCATTTAGGTGTGGACATGTCATGGAAAGAAGCAGCTTTACAGAAATTAATAGATAGCACAGATAAAAAAATTGGTAAGAAAAATGACTAACAATGCAATTTGAAAATAACATGACTTGATGAAAAAAAAGTTTGGAGCACATATTTGATGCATAATTTAAAATGCATACTTATAAAAATATTACTTTTTTATTAAAAGGAAATATAAACTACTGTTTATTGCAATAAGAAAATTACAAGAAGTTATATTACAGAATATTCATGTAAAAAAAAAAATTTAAATGCATCTAACTACTCCAGCCAGCTTTTGGTGAACTTGCATTGTCAAAAACACAGAACTTTTAGTTCTTATATGTAAAAAGGTCTAAATACAACCTAGGTCATTCAATTTTTTTGTTTATCACCAACTAACACAAACACTTGCAATCAGTTCATGAGATCAGCGAGCACAGATCACATCATTAAATGTGATTATCGGCCAATACCAATCTCCGGCCGATCGATCAGAGCATCCCTAATTATTATTAACATTTCTTATTAAACATTAATTTTAGAATTATTGCACTAATTACAACAAGTCATTACAGAATTAGTTTGAGTGTTGTTGCTGGTTTTTCTAGTCCTAACTGGTGCCGTTTTTAAACACAATAAATCTGCTAATACTCATTTAGTACTGGTGCTCATTTATTTTTGGTGGGTGAAAAAAAATGTGCATGCTGGAAAAACACAACACTAAAATAGCACAACTAACAAAACAATTAGCAATGTTTCCTCTTTTAAGTTTGGTCATGTGTACTTGGTGATGTTTGAGAACACAATCATCTTCTACAATTCTGTAAGGTCATTGAACAAAAACAACAATTGAGAGTATGTGATTGAGATTGGTATGCTGGTTTAAAACAGCTATCAAATCATGTAATATGTTGACAAAAAAAAAATAAAAAACATCAATTTATTGATGTGCTTCAAAGAATTTGTTCCACAAATGTGTTTCCATTGTAGTTTATTAACAGATCCGATTACTGGATAAAATAATTGTTTGATAAAATAATTGTTATGTATGGAGCCAGGTCTGTCTCAAAAATAATACATTTACAAAATATAATTCATACAACCACAACACAATTCACATTTATAAAATCCAATTTGTAAATTCAAAACACGATTCAAAAATACACAAATCCAATTTGTAAATTCAAAACACGATTCGTAAATACACAAATCCAATTCGTAAATTCAAAACACGATTCGTAAATACACAAATCCAATTAGTAAATTCAAAACACGATTCAAAAATACACAAATCCAATTCGTAAACTCAAAACACGATTCATAAATACACAAACCTAATTAGCAAATTCATAACACGATTCATAAATAGACAAGTTCAATTCGTAAATTCCAAACACGAAATCAAAAATACACAAATCCAAGTCATAAATTCAAAACACGATTCATAAATAGAAAAGTCCAAGTCATAAATTCAAAACACGATTCATAAATAGACAAGTCCAATTCGTTAATTCAAAACACGATTCGTAAATACACAAATCCAATTCGTAAATTCAAAACAAGATTCATCAATACACAAATCCAATTCGTAAATTCCAAACACAAAATCAAAAATACACAAATCCAAGTCGTAAACTCAAAACACGATTCGTAAATACACAAATCCAAGTCAGAAATTCAAAACACGATTCAAAAATACACAGATCTAATTCGTAAATTCAATACACAATTTATAATGTACACAAATCCAATTGATTTGGCAAAAACATTTTTTTTACTTGTGAATTCACGAAATGGGTATAGCATTTATGAATTGTTTTGAATTTACAAATTGGATTTTGTAAATGTGAATTGTTCTGTGCATGTATGAATTATACATCTTGCAAATTTATTATTTTTGAGACTGATCTGGCTCCATAGTTATGCATATTTTTAAAATGTATGCAGAACCATGATGTATATATGGATGAAAACTTTGCTATTGACACAGACACCACGAAAATACTAATGAGGACAAAAACCTATTTTTGAGAAACCTACAGATTTAAATATCCTAGATTAATTGTCAACCCAACGTAAAATGTGGAGTGAGAAAATCCATGATTCTGTTTACCCAAGGTTTAGAATGACCCAGGATTAACCTTTTCAGAATGAAAAGCTCTAATGACTTCAACACATCCATAAACCTCCTTGGCTCAAATAAACAGATGGCAATTGTGTTAGTTACTGCCAGGGATGTTGCTATACTGCTACCAGTGCTAGAAATAAAATCCCCTTCTATCCTCAGTTTTCCCCTTTAATAAGGACAAAAATTGTTCTCTACAAGACGCGATAGGTGGTGCAACGTTAAAGCACATGTGTTTTAGCCAAAGCCTCAGGCAAGGTGCCACAGAGGACACATAGAAAGAGGATTCACATTAAGTCACCATTCCTTCCATGTGGCAATTGCACCTAAGGGACAGTTATCACCTAGTGAACAATGAAGCCACTCATCAAATAAACTAAGTCTTGGTTCAGAATTCAGGAAATGCAGTTGAACACTAAGATGATGTGCTTTGGATTTGTTTGGGTTATTGTGCACCTGTACACTGCAGTCCATGTACTGTATATGGCTGATATAATGGCATGCTGTCTCACCCACTTGCTCAACATGGCCGGCTTCTGCTGCGCGTCCCATTACTGACACCATGCCGGGAGGACCTGTCGCCCGTCCACAGTCAGCTGCACAAGGGATAACGTTTCAACCTCCTAATGCTCCTAACAAGCATGTTCCCCTTGCAACAGTGTCAATACCCATCCCCAAAGTCACCTCTCCAGACGTGCCTTCCACCAGGAAACACACCGAGTGAGCACAATTATCCGTTTTCATGTCTTATTGGAAACAGGATATGACGAGATATCACTTTGCAGAACATACTCGCTCCAAATGGCACAACGACAGGTTGTCATCAACCACTGAACTAACAGGGAAACAATCACAATGCCAAATACTCATGTCAGACTTTATAGGTTGTTTAATCAAGGCTTCTCAGCAGCAAGTGACACAAACACAGGCCCGGTTGTGTTTTAACAACTTCCATTCAAAGAGGCTGAACTACAGTGTCAGTTTCAGGTATTCTCTGTTTTGCTGGAACACTTGTACATGTTGCTAATTAAATGGTAATGAGGATTGCGACTTCACAGACGTCATTAACCCTTCACATTTAAATAAATAAAACCTTCAACACAGTCTCATCCGAATGAAAGGATCATGTATTCATAACAACTACTCACACAAAACAAGCAAAAGTTGTATGACAACCCACCTAATCTGGGTTTTCAGTCATTCCCAGATAGATATCTTGATCCGTACTATTCTGCAGGTTTTACCAAATTAAATTTAAGACATTAAGACATTTTTAGGACCCTTATGAATGAAATTTAAAACTTATACAGGGCTAAATGCTAAGGATGTTTTTTCAAATATCCCAGTTAGAAATGATTTTCACTTGCCCTATTAAAAATGATTTAAATTTAATACATTGAATATATTTTATTGAATATAACATATTGAAGAATAATTTTTTTTTTGAGTATTTTATTATTCATTTTCAAATATATCCACCCATAAACCCTATAATCCAGGGGTCTCATTTACGGCCCACCCTCCTCCTCCCTTCAGGTCACAACTGACATCAAAAATATACGAGATGTACATTGAATGTTAATACGGCCCTCCTATGAATTGTCAGTCACTGAAATGGCACCCCTCCAATTTGAGTTTGAGACCCCTGCTATAACCCTTACCAAGAATAGAACAAAACATTGATGTAAATTACTTCAGTCTACAATAATAATAATTTAATAATAAAAAACATCATCAGTCCTTTTTATATACATTTAAATATACATACAGATCAGTAATAAGTCTCCAGAGGAGTGAATAATACTTTTCCATTTACACTGGACTGCTGCCAATCCATCAATGATGATACATACTGTAGAACATAAGCCACACTTTTGTTACAATTACACAGTGTGCCTCACTGAGTCCATTTTGAGTGCCTAATGGAAGCCATCACATTACTTTTAAATTAAATAAATGTGAGAAAGTAATTCCTATATTCTGTACATTCGAGAGCAACAGGTCTGGGTTGTTTAAGAATGACATCCAAACAGTAAAAATGTGTTTGTACCGTATTAATGTGGATAGCTGTTAGTTAATGATTATCTTTGTCCCTACATGACCGTGTCATTATTAATGTGCTGGATGGGTTTTAATTTTGAGCACAAAAATCATACTTTTAAAAGCCTAAAATTATTATGATAATCAGCCTGACCAATCAAGAAACCATTACACCAAAGGATTTCTGCAATATTGTTTCAAACTATTTATATGGGTTGAATTTAATCAAATCAAATTTAGTAATGGTAAACTTAATTTGTTTATTTGTTTACAACCACTTAACTTGCCTACATTTCAGTCTAGGTATATCAAGTAATTCATACAAGCTGCTATATTGCCTTCCAGACCAACCGACGTATAAATACAAACTGTTTAATAGCCAAGTTCATAATTGCATCTAGTGTCTCAGTGGCTTGTTTACAAGGTTACAGAAGGGATCCGGTAAACGTTTAAAAGGATTACCAGTTGACTGATTGCGTAAAGATTAACACATAGGCCTATCTCTAACTCTTGATTTATATCAAGTCTAGGTCTGAATTTTGCCACCAATAATCCACGGACATAAAATGTCACAGAATGCAAAATTAATAGAAGAAAACAGGGCAAATCCATATTCACAGCAACGTCATGGGTTGTTTACCCATTCAAATAAGAGGCCTATAAGACAGGCTGTAATTTGTTCACACTGTTACAGTGTATTTACGAATCTCTTGATTCCTTTTAAGCTTAAATGTGCAAATGCTGTCATGTGAATCATCATCTGTCTTGTGAATCATCCCGAGCAGCTTAATTATATTGACTGCTGTTTGCTGCAATACTGTCACGCAGATCCAACGTATTCACAACAACGAATCACTTTTATCAATGCCAATCCACTGCCATCCAAATGTCATCTAGTTATTAACATAGCAGCAAAGCACGCAGATAACACAAACATTTAATTCCAGCTAACGGTGCTTTTGGTGGAGAGGGGTTAAGATGCGTTACCTTGTTTTTGATGTTACAATGGCAGCAGACAGTCCACAGGTACTTGAGGGTCCTCCACAGGAGGATGATGAAGAGACCCCCGAAGAACGTCACCATGGATGAGGCGAGGAAAGCCCACCACATGCGCTGACCATTGTTGTCACAGGGTACGTCTGGTGTGAACGGGATGATCACGTCCATCTTCGATATAGAGACAGAAGAGTCCGGATTTTTATTAAAATTGATATTATTACTCATTCTAGAGCTGCTGCTGCCATAGGATCCGTTGCCATCTGCCACAGCTAGCATTGAGAAGCTTTGGAGAGCTCCTGCCAGCGCCCCCAACCCCAGCCATCAGCCATATTGCTTCAAATATCCCTCTCCTTTCTTCTCTGTGTTTCTATCCACGTCTGCTCAGAATAAATATTATTTTTGTGCGAGAAACGCAGCAGCTTGGAGAGGGTGAGGAGAAATCGCGCGTCCGATGCCCCTCAGCGCGAGACATTTAAATCCGCATTAATGACGACTTCATATTTTCATTTTGGAAGGGCTTTCCTCGTCTTTTTCCATATCTTTGAAATTAAATGCTCTCTAATGCCAATATTCGCGTCGTTTCTGACAGTTTCGGTAAGAAAGCAGAGGAATCGTGACAGAAAAGCGGACAGACAAACGGCTCTCTTCAGGCAGCCTGTGTACGTCTAAGCGCTCTGTCGTCCATCCAGTGACAGCGGTGTCTAATCGATATTTCTCTCATAAACGCCAGCTTAATCAATGTGTCCAAAGCTGTTCAGCTGTGAACCAAGCTGCTCTTTGTAGTCGTGCGAAGCTCGGTGGAAGGTGCCGTTCAAATATCGGCGTTTCGGCGATTATTCCGCTCTCAATGACACGTCGCTGTCCCCATTCACTTTCCTCAGCTGATCCACTCAGTCCGTCAGATCTGCTCCACAGATTGTTGGGGAGATTTACAGGTAGGAGGGCGGAGCCAAACCGTTATAATAAAGAAGGTCGAAGCGCCTGAAAGAAAGAGCATAAGGACATTATTTTTATTAAGCCTATATCACCACATCAACAAGCATCTTCGTATTTATAAAACATTATAAACGGTCTAATAACATTTATACGTAAAACACAACTGCACATGTATCTGGTGTTTATTTGCAATGTTTTAAAAACAATCAAAAGCATGACCGCAGTCTTTGATTTTAAGCAACTTGCTTTGAATGAACTTAACTAACAGTTACATAAAAGATAGTTCAATATACCGGATATATTAATGTTTACCTGTCAAAACGGACCATAAATTCGCATATTTCTTCTCCGTCAAACGAATGTTGCAAAGCCGCCAAAGCAGCAGCGTGTTGTTTAATCAACGCATCACCTGCAAACCTGGGCTGGAGTAGAAAATTTGCAATTTATGTGTGGAATGGAGGCAGAAAATCCCATTCTTCCTTTTAAACGACTGAAAACGCGCCGTTGAAACTCCAGTCCGCGTTTTATGTAAGTTATTTTAAACGACCGAAAACAGATTAAAACTTCAGAAAATCAAACGATTCCGATAATACGCGCGATATGGTAAATTTATAATAAGTATATTTTAGAGCAGTGAAGTGTACCTATCGGATTCCCGTTTTTGTTTTTTGTTTTTGTCAGTGTGTATTTACGTCACGCCATTAAATAAAGTGGAAATACAAAAGAGTTCCTTACACTGATTCGCATTTTTTTCAGTATAAAAACAGGAAAAAACTTTTGGAATAGTTTATATCTTCATAAAGGGAATTACATTGTTTCTTCCAGTTCCTTTCAATTACAACATATCATTTGTTAGGCTAATGTAAGAGTAAAACTAACAGAGAACTACATTATACATTCATTCATTTTCTCTTCGGCTTAGTCCCTTTATTAATCTGGGGTCGCCACAGCGGAATGAACCGCCAACTTATCCAGCATATGTTTTTACACGGATGCCCTTTCAGCTGCAACCCATCACTGGGAAACATCCATACACACTCATTCACACAAATACACTATGGACAATTTAGCCTATTCAATTCTCCTATAGACATGTCTTTGGACTTGTGGGGGAAACCAGAGCACCCAGAGGAAACCCACGCGAACGTGCAAACTCCACACAGAAAGGCCAACTGACCCAGCTGAGGCTCGAACCAGCGACCTTCTTGCTGTGAGGTGAACATGACACACAATGCTCCACCGTGCAGCCAAAGTCCTGGAATAATAGATATTATATATTGGTCTTGGAATATTACGATACTTATTTAGAAAATATCATACATAAGTCCTCCTTTCCTCTTGTTGTGTTTATGTTATTTATTTTTATTTATTTATTTTATTATTTATCTTTCTTATTTAATTATTCCTTTCCTTATTGATTTATTTATTTATTCATTTTTGTTTATTTTTCTTCCTTTATTTTATTTTATTTTTTTCTTCTATTTCAACATTTTTAAATTGAAATTAATGTATTTATTAAATCTCTTCAATCGGTTAAAAACAAGAAAAGTAATTGATTCTTGCAATATTACGATAATATTACGATAATTACATAGAAAATATCCCCTTGCTGTTATTATTTTTCTTCATCCTTAGTTATTTAATTCTTTCCTTATTTATTTATTAATTTCTTCCTTATTTATTTTTCCTCATTTCCTCTTGCTGCATTTATTTTTCTTCCTTCTTACAGCATTTATTTATTCCTTTTCTTAATTATTTTTTTCCTTTTTATTTATTTATTCCTTTCCTTATTTATTTCTTCCTTCTTATATATTTTTCTTCATTTATTTATTTTATTTTCCTTTTTTTCACATTTTTAAATTGAAATTGATGTATTTATTAAATCTCTTCAATTGGTTAAAAACAACAAAAGTAATAGATTCTTGCAATATTACTATAATTATTTAGAAAATAGCACAGCTACATAAGTCCTTCGCTCCTCTTGCTTTATTTGTTATTTTTATTTATTTTGTTGTTTTTATTTCTTTTTTTACTGTTTTATGTGTATATATAATTTCATTTAAATTGCTCTGTTAAGTTGTTATCATTGTTACCACTGGCTCGATTTTTCTATGTTTGTTATTGAAGCATCATGAAAAAATAGTTCACTTGTGCAAAATAAGCGTTAGTTAGATTCTCACTTACATGAGGCTTCATTGTCCAAATATTAAACAAAGTGTAGCAATAATTAAAAATTAAATGTGTCGAATTAGATATTAAAATTTAATTTATCTTGCAAATGTGAACATGTATGCGTTTAGCCAGACCTTTTGTGTTTTTGTGAAGGGAAGTATTTAAATCCTACATTATATTCATTTTGATGTCATATTATACGTTAGCTAGGGCTTCACAATATTGGAAAAATCTAACATTGCGAATATTGCGATATTTTTCTCTGCGATTTATATTGCGATATGAAAACAATTTCACTAGATGACTTCACTATTTGAAAAGCTATTCATTTAGATTGATGGGGATGATTTTGTAGGCGAGTGAATCATGTATATGTCTATAAATTATTTTATAAATATATATATTTTATATTATTTATTATATAGATATTTCCCAGTGATAGGTTGCAGCTGGAAGGGGATCCACTGCGTAAAACATATGATGGATTAATAAAGGGACTGAGCCAACAAGAAAATTAATGAATGAATTATTTATAACTGTAGTTAGTTTGTTTGTTATATAAACACAATGGAGCAAAGATTGCATGACAATTCGTGGTTTTTTGAGGAATCTAACAGTATTCAGGTAAATAAATTGAATAATTAAATGTAAAATAACGGTTAAAGTCTTTATCATTTAAATCATTCAATTTGAAAAAATCTTTATTTGTTACAAACCATACAATTTCTTGTGCCTGAATACTTTAAAATATCTTAAAATGCTCATACTGTTAAGGAAATTAATAAAAAATGCATACAAATGACAAAACTTTCAATATATTATGGTTCAATTCTGCCGTGACTCCACAAATCTTGTGTGCTTAACTTGTGGTTTCTGTTCAACTATAAACTCAACATTGCATTTTTGCGATATTATTGCGATATCGATGCTGAAACGGTATATTGTGCAGCCCTAACATTAACCATTTTCCCTCTGTTTGTCTATGTTGTGATAGTGATCATTTCATCATTTTAATCTAAAATTGTCACAGATCAGAGGTGTCTGGGTGACTTAAAAAAAACTAAACACAAAAATGTTTAATTTTAAAAAGCTTTACAAATGTTTCTGGCATGATTTGGTGGTAGGCTAATCTGATCTTATTGGGACTCTTTTAAATGGTGTTAAGATTAGAGATACAGCTGAATATTAGCTCACCCTTTTCTTTGTCTAAACCTGTTTGACTCATACTCTCGGTTGAACATAAAAAAAGACCCCCCCCCCCCCCCCCCCCAATACCAGCCCAAGCTCATTCTGAAAATGTACCTCTATATACATTTTTGGAGTGCGCAAAATATGTCCCAGGAGCTATGTTTTTTTTGCAGTTTTTGTTTTCACAAATCCACCAGAGGCCACTGTGTATGCTTTTTCAGATCTCAAATTTCTCTCGCGAGTGCTATTGGATGCCGCTGTCGACTAACTCACTGACCGATTGACTGACCCACCCTCCTCCTTTCCTAAACCCAACCAATAGTATTTTCAAAAGCACCGACTGTCCCGCCCACTCACTTCCCTAAACCTAACTGACCGTTTTAAAAAGCAATGCAGAAAAAGAAAAGCCCTCGCCTGATTTTTACCACATTTTCACTCTGTAATTTACTTGTTTATTTTATTTTTTGGATTCTGTTTTTGTCTTACCTGCTTTCTGGAACCGTTCTTCACCGGACTCAAACCCTGTCGTCGTGGTAAACTCCTCTCTGCGTCTCAAGTCCATCGTTGTACATGGCGAGCTAACTCAACAAACTGTTAACAGTAGGAAAGCCGTCCATACAGAGGTAAGCGGTCAGCTGTAAACGAGAAAAGGAACGGCGTCATACCGCCCCGTAGCATTTGTTTTAAAGACAAAATGCAGCCATACCTACTTCTGACTACATAATTCATGATCTCCAGAAACGTATATAAGGCTACGTTTTCAGAATGAGCATATGAGGTGGGAACCGGCAGACGTTCAACAACTTTAAGCATAAGGTAAACGCAAAACAACAGTTTCCATCTGGAGCTCTTTCACGGGACTTGACACTTGTAAACACTCCCTCCAACGGGTTTGCGTGGCTCTTGGTCCCGCCCACACTCTTTAGCGCTACCAAGCCAACCAATCACAGAGCTTGCACTAAGCATCATTGTGACGTGAAGTTAAATTTTTTGGTGCGCATGAGTGTCGGTGTCAGCCACGGCGAGGGCTATGGGACAGCGCAAAGGCTGCGTCGGACTATATGTGTGCGCTTGACGCAGAAGTATAAATCAGCCATTGTCTGTAACATCCGGCTTTTCCTATATGAAAGTCAATGGGTAAAGGCTGATTTATACTTTTGCATCAAACGCACGCGTATGGTATGCCGCAGCCTTCACGTGGTCACATAGTCCTCCTCGTGACTGACGCCGAAACGCACTTCTCAAAAAACGTAACTACACATCACACCTATGCGTAGCACAAGCTCTGGGTTTGGTCGGCTTGGTAGCTGTGTCGAGTGTGGGGGGTGCTAAGAGCTGCAAGCCCGATAGAGCGAGTGTTTACAAGTGTCGAGTCCCGTGAAGTAGCTCCAGATGGAAACTTTTGTTTTGTGTTTACTTTATGATTAAAGTTGTTGCACGTCTGCTGGTTCCTGCCTCTGAATGAGAGAATTTTACTGCTACTTGTACATTGTTGTAGCGATCAGAAAAAACAGAACACCCGCGAAGAAACTCAATACAGAGGACATAACATAACCTACTGCCCGCTAGTGTTTCAAAGGTGTTATTGCAGAGCAACACAAACAGCACGCAGAAGTATAAATGCATGACTACGCACCAGGATCGCTTGATGCAGAAGTAAACCAGCCTTTTACAGGTGGGTAGTAACGAGTTACATTTACTTCGTTACATTTACTTGAGTAAAATTATTGGGTAATGTGTACTTTTTGAGTACATTTGTGTACTATTTGAGTACATAAATATGTGTACTTTTACTCTTACTCAAGTAAATTATTTGAGAAAAATCAGTACTCTTACTTCACAACATTTGGCGGTGTTCCTCCGTTACGGTTAAATGATAATAAATATGATCCATATGACTTGTTTGCAAATATCGTGAGGTGCCGCATTGGAGAGGTTGTGTCACGAGAGGGTGCTATAGAGACGCGTCTCCCACTTTTGATTAAAGTGTGCACGCCTATGTTAGAATAATGGCTGAAATATTGGAAGACGTGCGAGTTTATACTGCTGTCCTGCCATGTCGCCATCTTCGATTCCGAGAAGAACTGTCACGCTGTCTGTACAGTGAGTTTATCGGACCAGGGGTCTGTTCTTCGTACGTGGATTACTCAATTAGCTGGATTTGGTTATTGACGATTTGACACAATCCAGGATCGTTTCGTTCATCAAAACTGATCCGAGAGTTGTTGTCATAGCAACAGTTCTGGTAGCTCTAACTTGCTAGGGAGCAGGCTGATTTCATATAAACAGGATTGGATCAGGTCAGTTCAAGCAAAGATAATACTGAAAGTATGTACCAAATGCTGATATTTTCTTACAGTAGTTATATACACTTGGGAAAATGGTAAATATATTTTTAACTATATATATATATATATATATATATATATATATATATATATATATATATATATATATATTATATATATATATATATATATATATATATAAGTTAAAATATATATATTAACAAAACATTTTCTATAAGCCTTAAATACTAGTCAATACACATTTGTATTGTGGCCTTAAGAAATTAATGGCAGGAAAATGAAATGCACAAATGGTTACATAACATACTCAAAAAGGATGTTAAAGAGAAGTAAAATTTTTCATTACAATAAAAGGGAGGGTGGCATGTGTAATTTAATGAACTAACAAATTTTCTTATTATTTATTTTTTCTTTTCTTATCTAATTCTTATCTTATATTTATTTATTTCGTTGACCTCCAGCTCCGCCTCTGTAAAGAGCGTCGCCCTTTTTTCTCACCGTGACTTTCCATTGTGACTCGTGAATTCGGCGATCTACTGAAAATGCCTTCAGGTATGCGCTGTGTTTAAAATGTGTTAGTTCATTAAATTACACATGCCACCCTCACGTTTATTGTAATGAAAAATTGAACTTCTCTTTAACATCCTTTTTGAGTATGTTTGAGTATGTTATGTTATGTATATTTCTTATTTATTTCTGCTTGGGTCACTGAGGTTTCCTCTGGGTCAGGCTGCTGGTAGGGTGTCATCATATAAGGCAGAATTGGGCATCCTTTGTCCTCCAGCAAGTAACAATACGGTGCCCAGTAATGATTTAATTGTATAATACAAATATAGTAAAAAAAGTCATAGTGTTTTTTACTTTGTATTTCTCATTGTATTTGTTTTTCTTACTGTATTTGTATTGTACACTTGAATCATTACTTCCTGAAAATCAGCCATTTAGCCTCAACATAGTGATGAGGTGGGGTCATCATCACTTATAAACTAGTTAGTGGAAGCAGTAATGAGTTTAATAGACCTTTTTCACAGCGGAATTGGAAACAAAAACGAAGCAACCTCTGAAGCAATGTTTCGCTTTTTCCAGTTTCGTTAACAGTCGCAGAAACATGACAGCCTCAGGACATTGGATGACCTTTTCACTGTCAACTTTGCCGTAATTTGGACAAGAACATGTTGTTCGCTTGGTTAATGTGTAAAACTGACGTAGCCAAAATAAATCAGCATTTAAAAGGAATTTGTGCAGAAAATGTGTCTTACACGAAGCGTTTGCAACTTTAGGTTGCAGAAAGGTGCGCAGCCAACAGCATAAGATCTGCTAACTCAAGCCATTCGTTAGCAAAAATAACTATTTAACATCCAGCAGGATTAGTTTTATGTTAGTATTTGTCCGTAAGCTGTGCTAACCCCCTTCTTGCTTTGTATTCAGGGTCAGATACGGGCGAGTTGCTATCGGTCAATGCGAAAGAACGAGGAGCCCCATAATGACAGGTTGCTTAATGCTCATAAGGTTTACTCAAGTCTGGAAACATAATTTAGTTCCAACTCACTGGAAAAAATAAAGATATTTGTTGTGTTTAGTGTTTGAATACGATTCTATTAAAGCACTTCAGTTTTCCACTAATTACTAAATTTTTACATTTTAAAGCAAATATCTTCAAAACAGTCCGTCTGTAGCGTATAGGCTGTGTTTCTGAATCTTCAGGTTAAAGTTAGTTCATGTTCCAGTTCATTTTGTTCATCTGTTTTGAATGTTTTTATTATTTATTTAAAGAACAGCAAATAACATTTTACAACCCAAAAAATATACACGCCATGGGGTAATTATAAGTAAAATACAAATATACAAATGTACATATGTAATAATTAAATACATTATAGAGTTCACACTTTTTTAAAGTGGGTAGGCTTCCTTGTTTAAAGTGTCTCTGATGCTGGTAATATACAAGCATATTTCAGAGATATAATAACTTAAAATTTGGTTGCTTATTAGTAAATTAGACAGTAAAGCCAAAAAGTAAATTTTCCCACAACGATAAAAGAAGTTTTGAACACTGAAATATGTTAATAATTTTTTGCACCGCTTCCTTTTGACTGAGTATGTACAATGCCAAAATAAGTGTAAAACCGTCTCCTTGTATTCAATTCCACTTTTGAATTTTTGTAAATAATGCTTTGCTGGATAAAATCTGTAGAGAAGTTTATAGGATATTTCTTTAATTTTGTTTCTAACCTGATATTTCTGTGGTAACAGCCACACTTTTTTTCAGCAAATCAAGTCACCCTTTAATAAAGACATCCAATAAAATTTTATATAAGGAACAGTAGTGATTTCTTTTTGGAAAAGAGTTCGAAAAGCTCTATTATTACTCTTGTATTTACTGTAAAACAAGTTTTGCCAACATAAGATTTAGTAAAATCAAAAGACAATGGTCTTGATTAATACCACCAAATAGCATATGGGTCTCTGAAAAAAATTGAACAAATAACAGTTGATAACTTGCAGGGTTATTGAGATACTGTAATGAGAAAGGAATTCATTGTAAGAAAAGTATAACAGCTTTATTATAAAACTGACTAACTAAATTAATTTTATTGTAAAAAAATTGCATTTGTATTAGTTGTCTATTATTCCAATGTGGGGGAAAATTATGCTTATATATTAATGACCTTGATAGGAGCACTTGTTTGTGGAAGGCAGATAGCTTAACTGGAATTTTGTCTATATTATAATTTCACATTAAAATAAAACTAAGACCACCAATATTTGATAAAACATAATGATCTCCGCTTTGAAGTGCATACTGCACATGAGCATACTCTGGCATATAACTTAAAACGAAGGACATTCAGTCCATCAAATTAATTTCACCCATGATTTCCTCTGTCCTATGTCTTTTCGTGGAAATTGAGGTAAGGATGTCGTTTTTTTTCCTTCAGCAGCCAGGAACGCTGCAATAACAGCGACAAGACGACTCTGCCATTCTATCATACTCCGTTGCATTGGAATCGGATGTTGTGATATGCTGTTTCGCTTACCGAAACCAGGAAGTGTGAAAAAGGCCTATAGTTGAAACACCAAAAGATTAAGGACAGAAAATTAAGTTGTACTTGCACATTTATACTATGAACAGACTTTATATTATCAGTGTCCTTTAGTGACTAATGGAGCTTTAAAACTGGCTGCAATTAATGCACACAATAGCATTTGGAAACCCTGAAAAAAGTGATATTAAAAATGTATAAAGTGTATGTGTGCGTGAATAGATGAACATATGAATGAACTAGTGGACGCGTTGAGAATAAATCAGGCTTAAAGGCTGATGGAGGGAATTTGGCCAGGACACTGGGGTTACACCCCTACCGTCCTACATCTTAAAATATGGATATACTTTCCTCCAAAAGGCAAAGCTGCCACTCCTTATAATATTATATATAAGCTACAAAAAAATGTGAGGGGTCCAAAAGGAGAAGACACGAAATCTCTATGTGAGATTCGAACTCGCTCCGCTGTTCTTTAATGACTGTCCACTACACTATTGCAGCGCTCTAAATCATCTGTGTAATGATATGCAGTGGTTAATGACCAAGGAACTGTACAAAAGTGTATAAAACAGTTCAGTGCCAGGCATACTGTACAGACATGGTCCTACACGCTGGTCCATGCCGCTGGAAGGGCATCTGCTGCATAAAAACCTGCTGGATAAGTTGGCGGCTCATTCCGCTGTGGCGACCCCAGATTAATAACGGGACTAAGCCAAAAAGAAAATGAATGAATGAATATATTATTATTATTATTAACAGAAATATTTTATCAACTTATATTTATAGTTTTAATATTTGATTTCTAATAACTGATTTCTTTAATCTTTGCCATGATGACAGTACATAATATTTTACTAGATATTTTAAATATATTTTTCAAGTGACATTTAAAGGCTTAACCAGGTTAATTCTACAAGGTAGGGTAATTAGGCAAATCATTAATGATGGTTTGTTCTGTAGACAATCAAAAGAAATATTGCTTAAGGGGGGCTAATAAAATCGACCTTAAAATTGGTTTAAAACAATTAAAAACTGCTTTTATTGTAGCTGATATAAAGCAAATAGGAAATATAGAAAGAAGAAAAAATATAGGAAATACTGTGATTACTTGCTCTGTTTAACATAATTTTGTGAATTAAAAAAAACAGAAAAAAAAACATGAATAATTTTGCCTTTAACTATATATATATATATATATATATATATATATATATATATATATATATATATATATATATATATATATATATATATATATATACATACATACATACATACATACATACAGTTGAGTTGAAGTCAGATTTTTTAGCCCCCCTTTGAATTTGTTTTCTTTTTTAAATATTTCCCAAATGATGTTTAACAGAGCAAGGAAATTTTCACAGTATGTCTGATAATATTTCTTCTTCTGTATTTTAATATAAAAAGTATTTTTTGTTTTATTTCGGCTACAACAAAAGCAGTTTTTAATTTTTTAAACACCATTTTAAGGTAAAAATGATTAGCCCCTTCAAGCTATATATTTTTTTTCGATAGTCTACAGAACAAACCATCATTATACAATAACTTACCTAATTACCCTAACCTGCCTAGTTAAACTAAATGAACCTAGTTAAGCCTTTAAATGTCACTTTAAGCTGTATAGAAGTGTCTTGAAAAATATATAGTCAAATATTATTTACTGTCATCATGGCTAAGATAAAATAAATCAGTTATTAGAAATGAGTTAATAAAACTATTATGTTTAGAAATTATGTTGAAAAAAAAATCTTTTTTCGTTAAACAGAAATTGGGGAAAAACAAAACGGGACAAATAATTCAGGGGGGCTGATAATTCTGACTTCAACTATATATATATATATATATATATATATATATATATATATATATATATATATATATATATATATATATATATATATATATATATATATATATATATATATAAATGAAAAGTAACTAGTAACTATTTACTTAGGTAATTTTTTCATCAGATACTTTTTTACTTTTACTCAAGTAACTTTTAAGATTGTTACTTTTACTTAAGTAAAAATATCCGCAAGTACAGTACTTGTACTTTTCCTTGAGTATAAATTTTGGATACTCTACCCACCTCTGCAGGCTTTTGTGTTAATAGAAGAAAGAAACTTGTAAAGGTTTAGAATAACTGGAGTGATATTATAAATAGTAATTAAGTTTTATTTTTTATTTATAAATTCATTTACAGAGCTTACACATTTAAAGGTATAGTTTTTTTTATCTAAAATTTGGGGAATAATATTTACTGCTATTATAATATGGTTGCTTGCGCAGGAATTAATTTGACAAGCTACATTCTGCTTGTGCCTGACAGGCTATGAAATGAAAGCCTAAAACAAGTAATTTTCAAAACACAAACATAGATAAACATGAATGAGGTGTAAAGGAGATTTACTGACGTCTATGGCTTTTATGGTTGAGATTTACTGTCTGAGAGATGCTATTACTTAACCAAAATAGCAGCTGAAATATAATCTTTGCAGCTGGTTGTCAGCTGGCGTACTGTATGCTGGTATACAATCAAATGGACAGTCCATACAATTTCAAAATATTCTAATGTTATTTTTTTCTTCTTTTTTAAAATAATGCAATAGCTTGTCGTCTTGGAATTATAAGGTTCTATCTGCGTTCTAAATGATTTAGAGATATTAAGCTTTAAAGATTTTGCATTCTATTCTCTTTTATACATTAACATGATAGAGACCCTGAATGAGCCTCTATGTAAATGATCAAAATTGAAATTTGCAAATTGGGGTAAAAAAAAAGGCAAATGCAGATAGAAGCTTCTAATTCTAAAAAGTAATTTCCCGCTTTGATTATTTCTGGCAGATCATTAATTAAAGCATTAGTTTTCAAGAAACACAATCAGTCTGCATATTAATGTAATTAATAAAAAAAAATTAAATAAATTGGTGCTGCAACAATATGTTAATTTTTGAGAAAGTTACATTTTTGTTTACTATCACTGTAAAACCCAACAGTCAACTTTATCAAATAAAATGAGTGTAGATTACTCAAAATTTACTGAAAGTTAATTCTACTCATGTGAAAAGAGTTTTGAACTCAGTGTTAAAGGTAATGAGTTAATTAAATACCTCATTACTTCAACTTTTGTAACAATCGGGTTTCCTGAAACAGTTTGAGTTACCTTAACTTTTTGGGTTTTACAATGTATATGACTATTTTTTTCTTGTTCAAATTAAGCATAAAGAGCTATGCTAAATATTCTGTCCAGTGCTTGTTAATTTTATGTAATTAAATTAAGTTATGGTAATATTTATTGTTGAAATGAAGACCCCATGAATTAAATTAATTATTTGTCCTTCAAGGCTTAATATCAAATTTAAAGACTAAAAGAAAACAGACAATGAGCAAATAAGTTGTTTAACAAAAATTGACAAATGTTACTCTGACTGCAGTGCTCAGGATAATTAAGTTAATTAATATATAATTAATAATTGAGATTTATTTTGAAAATTAATATTTTTTTTATCTCTTTCTCAGTAAATATAGGCAATGCACTTTGGTGGATTTAAACAAAACAGATTTATTAAACAGATATATTTATTAAAGTAATATTTTAGTCATCAAACATATCTAAAAATTGAAAAATAATACAATTAAACTAAAGCAAAATATTGAAAAAAAAATTACAACCTACAACATTTCAACAAATTTAATTTTTTTTTTTTTGCTTCTTTTGATTTTTCCTCTTTATTAAATTTGTTTTTAATACTTTTCTATAACATATCGATTTGGCTGTACTAGTTTTTGGACAGTTATCATAAGTTATTTTGTTAGATAAGCTCCAGATTTGGCTTCAGTACTGACTAATCTAATGTATATGCACAAATGTAATATTGTATAGCTTCCTATTAAAATTATGAATTTAAAAGATAGATTTGTGAGGTGTGTATTTATATATGCTGAACACTGTATATACATACACACAAAAAAATGTTTACATTTAATATATTACATTTTTTTTCTACAATAGAGCAGTCTAGTGGTATGATAAAGATAGCTGATCTTGACTGGTCCTCGAACATGCATTATAAATGCTGTTTGGCTCACAGAAAGAACTTTATAGAGCCAAGCTAGAGTTCGTCTTTGTAGATAAAACTCATAAAAAACATCACATAATGTAAATAAGTTCTCATTTAATAAGAATATGTGAATAACTCAATTTTGACAAAAATGTCAGATAGAACCTTATAATTCTAGAAGATGAGTTAACTCTTTACAAGTATGTATGTTTGACACCCAGTGGTTGAACTAGGTCCTGCATTCCTGAATCTAAATAAATGCAAGTGCAGGTTGTCAGATGAAAAACAAGAGCGAGTCTCAAGCCTAAAGGCTGATTTAAATCTTGTTCTAGATAAAAGCAACGGCACGTGATAGAAGGAATATTTTCCATATTAAAAGGAGTTTTTGTCCTAACCAACACCTTGAATTGATATATCAGAAACGGCTTCCATTTCTCACAGGTGAACAAGAGGATAACAGGTGATCACCTCTGGTACACCTCATGTGCTTTATTCAGTGTTAAATGCTAATAATGTGAGTTTGAATGGCAGTTTACATGACATTTATTGCCATACTACTGAAAGCAGCAGCAGATAGTTCACCTCAGATCTTGAAAGTAAAATAATCTTTGTCTGAAATTGAACTTTAGAACTGTGAAATAATGCAAACCATCAGTGATTCAGCATTTACATTTAATAATGTTAAAGAGTTTTATTATGTATACCTTACCATTTCGTGAGTGAGTGCACTATTTTCAAGGTCAAGGAAAAAATTATTGTCTTCCGTAGGAGAAATTTGTTTTAGAAAAAAGGTTCTGCTGTACATAGACACCAACAAGACCACATATAACATACATACACATCAAAAATCTAATCCTAAAATACATCCTAATATAAATATGATACGTGTTGTTAGGGTTACAATGTAACCTAATATTATATGTATTCTAATATTTATATTATTTGCTAATTAATAACCTCATGTGGAACTCTGAATCTGTGTCTCATTTCGGAGTCTGCTACTGTCCACCGAAGGTCGCATTTCGGTCACAGATGCATGCTTTTATAGCGCCTTTCTGAATAAATGAATGAATGTATGAATGAAATATGCGGTTTTCCACCAAGGCAACCCATGGTGCTAAAATATAATTGGCTAAAGTGGCAGTGGGCGGGTTAAAAGAACCAAAACAAAAGCAGACAGTCCAGACATTTTCAAAGCAGGATAACTGACTTCAGAGCTGTTTTTCAGATAAACAAGAATGTTCGCAGCATGTTTCTTAAATATCTGCAAACATATTATGTTATTTTTATATTTTAGAGGAGTCAAAAAACTTACTTTCAGCACCTTTAAAAAAATTTAATTCCAGATGTATAATGAAGTGCTCTCCAACAAATTATAAAGCATTCATTTGTAAGCCACAATGTGTTTGTGGGCAATGTAAGCATGTAAATTAAAGAGAATTAAAGGGATAGTTCACCCAAAAATTAAAATTGACTCAAAATTTACTCTTCATCAAGTGGTTTCAAAACTTTGAGTTTTTTTCTGTTGAAAACTAAAGAAAATATTTTGAAGAACGCTGAAAACCACCAACTTTTGTTGGAAAATAGCTACGGAAGTCAATGGTTACAGCTTTTCAGTATTTAAAAAAAAAATCCTTTTGTGTTTAACAGAAGAAACAGGGTTGGTTACCAAACATTTATTTTTCTTACTGTGGATGTCAATGGTCACCATTTTTTAGCTTTCTTCAAAATATCCTCATTTTTTTGTGCAATATATTAAAGAAATGAATGAAGGCTTGGAACCAACCAAGAGCAGAGGTTTCCAAATTTTTAAGCCTGCGATCCCCAAAATAACAATGGCAGTTACTAACAACCACCAATATCCTCTGAGGTAGTTATAAATATTTAAACCTTGCACACAACGACACACACATACCAATAGGCCCAAGTCTATTCATCATTTAATTTTGAAGAACGCCACTCGGAGACCATCCTCCATGTTCAGTTGTGGCCTGTATTTACAGTGCATTCGGAAAGTATTCACAGTGCTTCACTTTTTCCACATTTTTTTTTTATGTTACAGCCTTATTCCAAAATGGATTAAATTCATTTTATTTCCTCAAAATACAAAACCTGAAAAATCACATGTACATAAGTATTCACAGTCTTTGCTCAGTACTTTGTTGATGCACCTTTGGCAGCAATTACAGCCTCAAGTCTTTTTGAATATGATGCCAAAAGCTTGTCACACCTATCTTTGGGAATTTTTGCCCATTCCTCTTTGCAGTACCTCTCAACCTCTATCAGGTTGGATGGTAAGTGACGTCGTACAGCCATTTTGGGCTCTGGCTGGGCCACTCAAGGACATTCACAGAGTTGTTGTGAAGCCACTCCATTGATATTTTGGCGGTGTGCTTTGGGTCATTGACCTGCTGGAAGATGAACCGTTGCCCCAGTCTGAGGTCAAGAGCACTCTGAAGCAGGTTATCATTCAGGATGTCTCTGTACAATGCTGCATTCATCTTTCCCTCTATCCTGATTAGTCTTCCAGTTCCTGCTGCTGAAGAACATCCCCACAGCATGATGCTGCCACCACCATTTTTCACTGTAGAGATGGTATTAGCCTGGTGATCAGCAGTGCCTGGTTTTCTCCTAACGTAACGCCTGGCATTCACTCCAAAGAGTTCAATTTTAGTTTCATCAGACCAGAGAATTTTGTTTCTTATGGTCTGAGAGTCCTTCAGGTGCTTTTTGGCAAATTCCAGGCAGGGAGTGGCTTCCATCTGGCCACATTACCACACAGTTCTGATTGGTGGATTGCTGCACAGATGGTTGTCCTTCTTGTAAGGCTCTCCTCTCTACAGAAGAACGCTGGAGCTCAGACAGAGTGACTATCGGGTTATTGATCACCTCCCTGACTAAGGCCTTTCTCCCCGATCACTCAGCTTAGATGGCCGGCCAGCTCTAGGAAGAGTCCTGGTGGTTCCAAACATCTTCCACTTAGGGATAATGGAGGCCACTGTGCTAATTGGAACTTTCAGAGCAGCAGAATTTTTTTTGTAAACTTTCCCAGCCTTGTGCCTCGAGACAATCCTGTCTCGGAGGTCTACAGACAATTCCTTTGTCTTCATGCTTGGTTTGTGCTTAGACATGCTCTGTCAACCCTGGGACCTTATATAGACAGGTGTATGCCTTTTCAAATCATGTCCAATCAACTGAATTTACCTGCGGTGAACTCCAACATCTGAAACATCCTCAGAATGATCAGTGGAAACAGAATGTACCTGAGCTCAATTTAGAGCTTCACGGCAAAGGCTGTCAATACTTATGTAAAAAAAGTTCAGGTTTTTTATTTTTAATAAATTTGCAACAATTAAATAAAAATCTTGTTTAAGGAAATAAATGGATTTAATCAATTCTGGAATAAGGCTGTAACATAAAAAAATGCTGAAAAAGTGAAACACTATGAATACTTTTCAGATGCACTGTATTTTTTAATGTACACGAGTGCTGTTTTGTCTTTTAATATAATGTAATCACCCCAGGGGTCACAAAAAAAAAATCAAAAGGCAACTATTAATAGTAACTATAATAGTATAAAAGTACTTATAATTATACCATATAATTGTGCTATTATTAATTTATAATAGTACTATAATGTATCTGCTACCTATTTTCTGTTTTGTAGGTTATGGTTGAAATATGGTAATCGTAATAGTTTAATAAAATGAATTATATTTTTGAAAATCACCAAGTGACTTCCCGAGGGGTCCTGATCCCCACTTTGGGAACCATTGCACTAAAGCGTGAATAGTGTGCAGTTTTACAATTTTTTTTGTTTAGTTTTTTAGTGAACCATAATATTATGCAGATGTTAAAGCAGTCATGTTGCCCTCTATTAAAGCAGATTTCAAATATTATTTTATATCGGCAAGTAACATCAAAGATTGCAAAATACAGAACAAAAATCAGACATCAGTTATACATCAATCAAATGCATTATTATTCAGAACTCCATTGTCTTTTCACTAAGCGAATGTTCATTTTCCAAAAAAAAAAAAAAAAAAAAAAAAAACAGTATCTACTTCTTCTCCTCCTACTAGACACCAGTGGAAGCACAAGTTAAATGTGCAAACAAACCAAGCTTGGTGACTTGACATTTGTAAAAGCATAAACACGGAAACTGTTTCTCAATGGCTCCAGTTCTAGTGTTACTCAATCAAAACATCAAGAAGACAACATCAGTTGCAACACCGACCCTAGTAAGCGTTACCCATTGTTCAATATCTGTGTGCATGTTATGAGAGTACCATGTCATCTTAATATTCTCCACATGGTCATATTCTTATATTGTGTGTGAGTTTTCTAGTAGTTTTTCCATCCCATCATAGACAGCCTTCTATCCTGCAAGGCCACCAGTTGGTAGGGAGTGGATCTTGCAGACCTGGCATCAGTAGTGTTATTTATGGAGGGCAATAGGATACACGAGTGGTCATCTTCCTGGAAAACGTGCGCAGCTGTCAGCTTAGAGGGCTAAAGAACCGGTTCCTGCAAGAGCCGTGTCAAAGAACATTGTGGCTGACAGATGCAAATGCTACGCAGAAATCACATTACTTAGATGACAAAAAAAAAGAGCGTGCGTTTAGAAATGTAACTTTTTTTATGGTTGGACCACTAGTTCTCAAGTTCAGAAGAGCTTTCGGCAGCTGTCTTGAAACAGATACCCCAGCAGGAGACTTGACCCTTTCTAAATGGAGATGAAGGGGACTTGAAGGACATGTTGGTTTTGGGGTGGCACTGGAGAGAGCGCCGTCAAGGCATTCTCAGAGCTTCCTGTGGCTGAGAATGGGTTGAGAGGGAATTCGGGACAAGAAATCAGCATGAGCCAAATGAGGACACGCTCAGGGGGAGGAGCTTCAGTTCTCATGACTGAACTGCCATAATCAGCTCTGGCATGGCCGAGGGCATCTTCAGTGCTACGCACTACACTAATCCCTTACTAAGGGAATGTGCTGTCGTACAGCCAGTGAACTATCTGTCAGGAGAATGTTTAACAGGTAACACTTTACTTGAATGGGGTGTTCATAAGACTGTCACGACTTCTTTGTAATCATAAAAAGGTGTCATGAATATGAATGCGAATTTATGCATCATTTTAACAACTGCTATTAAGTGTTATTTGTTCAGTTTTGCCATTTTAAATATAATGATGACATTGTCTGAGATGTCTTTACATAACTTTAAATACCACAATAACATCTGTCATGACAACTTGATATTACCCAGACAACAAAACATGTCATAAATCAGTCATAAACATGATTGCTTTCTGATTTGTGAATTGTTGTGGAGGGACCTCACAGCAAGAAGGTCGGTGGTTCGAGCCTTGGCTGGGTCAGTTGGCGTTTTAATGTGGAGTTTGCATGTTCTCCCCATGTTCGCGTGGGTTTTCTCCAGCTGCTCCAGTTTCCCCTATAGTCCAAAAACAAGTGGTATAGGTGAATTGGGAAGGCTAAATTGTCCATACTGAATGTTTGGGAATGAGAGTATGGATGTTTGCCAGTGATGGGATCATTATAAAACGCTGCTGCTCTGTGTTAGTGTGGATGGGGTAAGCAGAGACATCTGAAAACGGAGGCATGGGGCTGATTGGGGCTTTTTCCTCAATATTAAGTAGCTTACACAAAGTTCAGTCTTGCATCCTTTCTGTGTAAGTTCAGACTTTGCAAGTTTGGTATGGAAAACAAACTCCAGAGGACACGTCGAATAAATCTTCAAAGGGAACAGTACTGTATAACCTCATTCATATCTTAACAATAAAATAAAATGATATAAGAAACTGCCTATTTTCATTTTGATATTAACAACTATAGACACAATAAATGTTGAGGTTTCATGGTGTAGCTACATATTTATATGACCGTCATCTTTACTGTAGGAATACTTATAACAAAACGGAGTCTATAACAATACTGCCTCCTTTCAATTTCATTGAAAATACGAAACATACCCTTGTTTTTGCAGAATATCAGTTTTAATAATCAATAATGGCCACTATAAAAGTATAAGTTTATACAATATAGGAAATAAAGGCAAGCAATCAGTCAATGTGCAGAATCAGTGTCCGCGGTAATGCAATTAATTACATTAATTAATATATTAACTTTTCTTTGCGCTCAGCCAAAACACATTACCTGAAAACAAGTAATAGATTCAAAAGACCAAAGTCAGGGAATATGTCGGTATATATAGACAAGATAAATGAAATATCATGTTTAACAAATATAGTGAGATTAGATTCAGCGGTAGATCCTTGATGAACAGTCCAACGTGCACAGCTCTCATATGGGTAGAAGTTCTCAAAGCCCCTGCTGACTGCCTGGAGCTCAGGCCTGCACATACGCTGCAGTGCATGCCAGTGTGTGTGTGTGATCACATGATGTGCATTTTCAGCGGTATAGCGTGGATGGAGAGTTGTTCAGAAATGTTAAGTGAAAAGCCAGTGTGGACGCGGATAGTTTTCATTCTTAAATGCAATTTTAAAACTAAAACGTGTTAGTGTAAAAAGAAAATTAATGAATGAATGATTTGTTGCGGAAAAATGTGTCATTAAATGTTTATATTCTGTCAATTTTTTTTCAAATAAAAGCATAATTAATATTTTTTGTTTTCAAGTTTCTTCAAACAGAAATCCATAAAAACATTTTAAACAATGTCATCTTTACATTTAAAATATACTGAGTGATTAAGTGAAGTTTCACAAATTAATTTCGTGAGGAGCACGTGATATGATTGATTGCAGCTGGTCTCTCATCTGTAATCATTAGTAAGCCAATCATATTATTCCAAACTCACTATAAATAGCCCATCTAGCATTACTCCCCTATTTTAGTTTTTTTGAAGAATTCCCACATCCACCCCATCTCCCTCTTTATCAGGGGGAACTCTCGAGAACTACCTGATCTCGTACCCCCTTACATGCTCATTGACCAGGCGGTAGCTCAATTATCTCAGAGCTCAGGGTTCTCTCCCGGAACCACATGCCAAACCTGCTTCTATTATCAAGCAATATCTAAGTGTGAACTCTTGAAACTAAGTGAATGACACTCAATGACAATTGTCATAAGCATGCATAAATTTTCATTCATACTCATGACATGGCAGGTTCTTATTTTGAAGGTCTTATGGCTTATGAACACCCCCTTCAAGTAAAGAACTTGCGCTTTTAACCAGATAATTTTGGATTTAGTTTAAACAAACACTGGCATTTAAACTTACGATGGTGGGTTGGTTTTTATCGAGTTTCTTCACTATGGTAATTTACGCTACACTGCTAACCATGTTCCAGAGCAGGTTTATGGACCCTTTTTACAAGACTGATGCATGTACATTTATTTGTATTTACGTATGTATTATATATTATATTTGCATCAAATTACAAAACACGAATGACCTCTTATGCAAGGTGTTTTTAACGCAGTGCCTACAGGGCAGGATAGTAAATCTCACAATATTCTCTCTTCTGGTTGCTGTTATCAGTCTCACAGTCTGATAACACCATTGTGGAGTTTTCCTTTATTATTTAAAGCAAATTAAATAATAAATTATTATTATTATAAATTATTATTATTTCAGCAAATAGGATTTAAAAAAAAATATTTGTTGTGCTCTCCTAAATGTGCTCTGAGATCACAAACCCAAATTGGACTAATGTGCTTTGAGAAAAGTGACATATATCCACTAAGTGTGACGTTTACTCGAAGTGGCTTCCGGGTCGAAGCGCTCTATCAAACTGTATGGGGAGACTCAACAAATGGTAATAATAAACTCGAAAATCATGATCGCTATATATATATATATATATATATATATATATATATATATATATATATATATATATGCCTAACATCCGATGGCCAGAAAGGGGTTAATTTTTTTATAGATTGTTAAAATATTGGTGTCTGTGATGCAGTCACAGAGACTGTTGTGTACATCATGATTTTATATAAAATTCACTTTATTGTCTGGTTTGACTAAAAAGTGGTCGTAAACAAATATTTTCTCAATTCAAATGAGTAGCGGTTGGACCCGTAAATAGTATTCCATATGTCACGACTTAACTAGTGGATATGATGCAACCAGGCCACTCCAAAAACGGTAGTGTATTTTTTGCTCCAAATGTAAGCAATCTACACAAAGCATTTTTGCCTCAAAATTGTCTTTTGTTGCTAATTATTTATTAGTCAACATTTTGAAATAGACCAAGAAATATTTTATTTTAAATCGTCCTAAGACTAGAATGGGTGTTGAATAGTTTTAGAACAACTTTGATTTAAGGTTTTAATCTACTTCAAATGCTGATATGAATTATTAGATTATATAACTCAATGTTAAATATTCAAACTGTTTTAAATTGTCAATTAACATTAATAATGGCTTTAAATTAAAATGTAATAATAAATATCGATGTATACATTTGCATTATTAAATAAAGCTTTTAAATTGACTTTTGAGCTGTTTGTGCACCTACACTACTGGTCAAAAGTTTGGGGTCAGGTATTATTGTTATTAATAATAATAATGGTAATAGTAATAAAAGCAATAATGACTGGAGTAATAATTTCATTTGAAACTACTTACAATAAAGCAGTTATTTAAAATTTTAATAAATATTTAACAATTTAATTTATTATTTTTTTACATTTAATAAATGCCTTGTTGAAAATAATAATTTTCATGTTAAAAAAAACAAACAACAAAAAACTCACCCCAAACTTTTGACCAGTAGTATTTATTATTAAAATCAGAGGATTGAATTGCATTCATATATTCACTTTTCAGAGATGGTTAACCAAAAAAAATTACATTTACTCACCCTTTTTTCTTTAGTTGACCACAAAAGCAGATATTTTGAGGAAAGCTGAAAACTGTAATTATGGACTTCCATAGAAAAAAAACCCAATAGTATGGATGTCAATGGTACAGGTTTCCAGCTATCTTCAATACAACATATCTTCTTTTTTGGTCAATAGAAGTGAAAGTTTGATGAGTAAACAAATGCTAAATTGTCATTATTGGATAAACTATCCCATTAAGTTGTCTTCTCATTCTTTTGCAGCATCACCCATGCTTATTTTTGCCTTGCAGAAGTGTTTAATCTCACTATATTTTTTTGTGAAATCTCCAACAGAGAAGTAAAATGCTTACTCTCTCGTGAATCAAACTGGTGCTTTCATGTGTCATGTGATTGGCTGTTTGCTGTGTCACACTTTCAGCTGCATGCAATCAAGAATTATTCAAAAACTTTGCAATTGACAGAGAACACTAATATATCAACCCTGGGTTTGTACCATGAAGCTGGATCAGCTGACTAGCAGTTAAGTTTCAGTATATTTTGCATTTGCACCATTCTTGGGTTTCAGGTAACGTGAAGGCAGCTCGAAGTTAATCCCTCTTTGTTGTCATGGAACTATGGAGCAGCTGAGCTACCTCCTTGGTACCTTAAACCCAGATTTGGTGCAAACTAAACTGAAACCTCACTGGCTAGCCTGCTAATCTGGCTTCATGGCACTGGCCCCTTATCTTAACCAGGTTGCATTTCTACTTGTTTTGTCCAACAGGCCTCTAATAACTAGGCTCTGAAATCTGCACGCACAAAAATCTTCAGATTTCCAATGCATTTATTTCATAATTGAGTCTTTATATATGTATATTAGTTTGCACCAAATCTGGGTTTTAGGGACTGTACCATGAAAGTAGCTGTTCCATAATATATAATATAAATTTCATATTAATTTCCTTAGTATTACTGGTTAATATGCAAATGTTTATACGATTTATTTACAGTAAAGTAATATGGTCACAACCTGCCTTCTTTGTGTGTTTGTTTTCATCATGTGACCTTTCCCCATGTGCTCTTTTGATCCAGTTCCCGCCATGTGTTATTGTACATCCCCTGTGTGTAATCAGTTCAATCATCCCCTGTGTATTTATAGTCCCTGTGTGTCATTCAGTCTTCGTCCAGTATTCTTCGTGATGTCTCGTTTGATGCTTGGTTTCGCCCCATGTCCTTCCTTGTAAGTGATTGTAAATAAATTACGTATTTGATAATCTTGCGATCCTGTGCCTTCCTCCAGTGAACCCGGAGCGTTACAAATATTTTCTCATTAAGTAGATAAGACGCTTTCTTTGTACAAGTGGATGTACAATGGATTTGCATTGTAAATCTTAAATGTAAAAAGTTATTTTATATATTTATAATTAGCAAAACTACTGATGATTTCTTTTTTGAATGGCAGCTGAAAATGAGAACGAATGTATATTTAGACTTTCACTATTACTCAATGCCTCTTCAACGTAAGCATATTATGATAATTATATCTTTGTTTTTGTTTTTTTTCACGCTTGTTTCACAGATGACTGTCAGTTGCAGCCTTTGCTGCAAATATTTGAATTAATGAGATGCATTTGTTTCATCCTTATAGAATGTGGAATTGCAGCATTTGGGATTTTTATTGGACGTGATTAATGGTTAAGATTGATTTAAATTTAGTTAAATGTGTAATAATATACTCAATAAATGAACACAATTGATAATTTTCCCAAATGCAACATGATTTTCTTTTGAACATTCTAGGATACTCCACTTAAAACTCGTTTAACATCCATCTATCCACTAATCTAAATTTTCTTGTCTGTTGATCCATCTTTTCTGGTGTATTAGCACATTTTTTAGCCTTTTTTCTTTTGTCTTGTTGACCTATCTGTACACGTCTAACTGTCGATCTACATCTCCTCTTGTTGATGTCAGGGTTCCTACACAATGTTGAACTTTTAAAAATTGCACTTTTTCCCCATATTTTAAAGAATTTTCTACAATTTTTATTTTTGACCGTAACTAAATTCTGATAAAATGAGAGCCATAGAACACACAACTTTTAAAACCTACAATACATGACTGCAAGCTCATTTGATCGTTTGCTTATTGAATTGTAATGTGGATAAACACTGAAATTTTTCTGGAAATAGACTTGTCCTCTAGAGCAGTGTTTCTCAATTACGTTCCTGGAGGACCACCAGTTCTGCACATTTATCATTTGTCTTTAACCAAACACACCTGATTTTGATTATCAGCTCATTATTAGAGACTGCAAGACAGGTAATCCAAAACATGCAGAGTTGGTGGTCCTCCAGGAATGTGGTTGAGAAACACTGCCCTAAAGTTAAACAGTTGAGTTTAAATCCATTCAGTCAATCTCCAGTTCTGGGTGGAGCGCTTTTAGATTAGCATAGCAAAAATCATTGAATCTGATCGGACGATTAGCGACTTGCTCAACAAAAACAAAGAAAAAAGGTTTAACCATTTAAAGCAGATATAGCCAACTCAGTCTTGGAGGGCCGTTGTCCTGGAGAGTTCTAGCTCTAGATATACTAGAAACTTCCTGGTAGGTGTGTTAAAGCAAGTTGGACCTAAACTCAGCAGGACACTGGCCCTCCAGGACCGTGTTTGGACACTGCTGATTTAAAGCTTGACTTTTCTGTAGTTAGTGTACTAAGACCAACGGGAAAAAAAAATTAAAAATCCTACTGTACCATGGCTGTAGCTGGCGAAATGATATTAAGCAGCACAGTTACCAAGTTGGGGACTATTTTCAGGCACTACATAATATCATTGCACCTGTTGCAGTCATGGTACAGCAGAAAAGTTCCTTGTTCCTAAAAAAATCCTAAAAGGCAACTGTTTTAACTCAAGATCCTGGAGACTCAATTTAAACATTTTGTGAAGAGAAATTTGTCTTTATTTAAAATATAGTAAATACTGGCAAGTGATAAAGTGGAGAAATAACACTCACAGCTTGTCATGTGAATAAAACACAATAGCACCCGATGATCTTTTGATAAAATTTGTCTGCTTTCTACACTTCCATCTAAATGTTAGTCACTTGAATGCTAGCCTGACTCGTCTCTCCAGTAGAGCCAGTCTTATCTTTGTGGCAGAACTGTGAGCCTGCTCCTCTAAACACTATGAAATAATTTTACGGTATATTTGCGGTTAAAGTCAGAATTATTAGCCCCCCTTTGAATTTTTATTATAATTTTTTTTAATATTATAAATTTTCACAGTCTGATAAAAATTTTTCTTCTGGAGAAAGTCTTATTTGTTTGATTTCATGTAGAATAAAAGCAGTTTTTAATATTTTAAAAACCATTTTAAGGTCAAAATTATTAGCCCCTTTAATTTTATTTTTTTCGATAGTCTACAGAACAAACCATCATTATACAATAACTTGCCTAATTACCCTAACCTGCCTAGTTAACCTAATTAACCTAGTTAAGCCTTTAAATGTCACTAAGCTGAATATGTGTATCTTGAAAAATATCTAGTAAAATATTATTTACAGTCATGATGGCAAAGATTAACTAAATCAGTTATTAGAAATGAGTTATTAAAACTATTATGTTTAGAAATGTGTTGAAAAAAAAATCTCTCCGTTAAACAGAAATTGGGGAAAAAATAAACAGGCGGGCTAATAATTCAGGGGGCTAATAATTCTAACTTCAACTGTATATTTAGAATGTTATTTGATATTTTTATAAAACTATGAATGAGCAAATATCTTTTTTTCATACTTTTGCAAACCTAAAAATGACTCAAATCAAATTCCACACTTTTTTAAACTGTGCAGGAACCCTGCTGCATATACAGCTGTCTTCCCATCTATGTCTCTTTTTGTCTGTCAATCTATATATACACATCTGTCTACCTGTCTCATTGTCCATCCATCTCTTCTTGTGGTTCCATTGATCTATAACTGCCTATCTCACTCTTTTCATCTGTGGATTGTCAAGGTCTGACTATCTGCTTGTCTGTGAGGAATAATGAAAAAAGTGGATTTAAAACTACAGAAACTTCCAGTACTTTGTAATTCCCCTTCAAGTTGAACTGAAGATATTTTCTGATGGGTCTGATTAAACAGTCAACATTATTCCCCCCTCCCAAAAACCCTTGTTAATTTCTTTGGCAAATTATTATTATTTTATTTATCGACAAACAACTTGGAAATTGTCAGTTACATCATGTCGTGAATGATCAGGTTTAACAGCCTAGTGCAGCAACTCCTCCACCCCAACAGAAGCTGACAGCCGTACAGCCGCCGCTATTGTTTGAGAGCTCACCTTAGTTCCAGTAATTAACACCATATCTTCCCCATGGTTAGACGCAGTGCCTCAGCTTCGAGGAGGAGCAACAAATAAAGACAGCTCCACACTCAATTATAGCACTTGTCAATCTGCAACCGGCACTGTGGAAGCAGCTCTATGACACCCTTAATATGATGGAGATCTCAGCCTGCAGCACAATGAATACGGCCATCAATCAAACACACACCATCTTGATCCATTTAATGACATTGTGAGATACAGAAAATGACTTTTATTCTCGCATTTTATGACATTTTCATACAAACCACATTCTTTTGGAATACAAGAAATCCCAACGGAAACAGTACCTGCGTTCTAAGTTGTTCTAAACACTCGATCCCTCGCTTCAAACCATATACGCTAGCTATTCAGAACAATAGTTAGACGTTAGATTCACTTTGACAAATTTCAACCCAATGGACTGATGTCTTGGCGTGAAAGTAAATGTGCAATAAGAAATCCCTTTTTATGCAGTATTTCTCTTCTTTTCTTTCATTATAAAAGGCAGTCGATGAAATGAACGGAGCAGGAGTGATACACATGAATAATCGTTTACGATAAAAATAATAGTACATATTTCCATTCTACTGGAAACCTGTGAACAGTCATTTGTTTAGGGTTCAGAACATTGGAAGTGCAAAACAGGAAAAAATTGAAAGAAATAAACTTTTTTTTGGCACATTAATGGAGCTACTGGTCTGCATGAGACATATCATGACTCTTGAATAGTAATAATAATAATAATAATAATAATAATAATACAAATAATTATAATAAAAACAATTAAATAGCAATGAAAAACCACTAACATTTAAACAGTTTTAAGAAAACCATTTCAGGTTTACCCTGCAACTTTTCTTTCTATGATGTTTTTGTTTTTTCTTTTAGTGTGTAGTACTTATAAAAGTGACTGACAAACATACACAAAAACCAAAAACGTGCATTCGCACACTCTCGCTCATACACACACACACACACACAAACATGCTAATATTTGCTAAGACGTGACCGCTCCGTCACACTCCCCGGGCCTACAGCCCAGTAAAATACAGTAAATATATTTCTATATATTCTGATGAAATTGCATACATACACATACGTGTGCGCCCGTACTTCGGCGGGTACAAGTGTTACGTGGGATTTTCTCTTTAAATATAAGCTCTGCTATGAGAACACAGTGGTCTGTCTAGCCCTGGAGTGCAATCGGAGAAGTTTTACTGTTTAAATACCAGGCTTTCACCTCATGCCATTGTCATACGCTCAGTGGATCTCCAAAGGCACTTCCATTTGGCCCGTAGAAACCGCTTAAGCTGCAGTCAGTCTCAGCTCAATAGTGAAGCACTACGATTCGAAGCAACGCTCACTAGACATCTACACAACTAACTTGGCCACCATAAAAACCACAAGATGAGGAGGATTCAGTCCTTGAGCTGATATGTGGGACAGTGTGGAAAGGGTGTCACGCATACCATTTTGGGTACAAGGGGAAACTTCACATTCAGGCAGACGTTAAACAATTCACCGACTGATTGCTCTGTAAACGAGTGTCTTAAATGCAGCATTGCTAAAACTTTAACATGTCCGTCAGGAAGACCAAAAGGAAATGAACAAATACTTCAGTGCTATCGTCCTCTGTCACACACATACTTAGACACTCATTCATACATTTACAAATAAGAGTTACAATTAATAACGTAATAAAAATGAATATTGACAAAAAACAAAAGAATTACTATCTTAATGCAACGCTCGTAACGTTAGTGTACCTTTGCGTGTGTTCTAGTGTATAAAGTGTAGCGTTTGTAAGTGTCAGAGCCCTACGGGGAGCCCAGTGGAGTCCACAAGACTTTGCTCTGTTCCTGATCCACAATAGTCACGATCTGAGTGCAAATGTAAGGGAAGGTGCCTCCCTGAACGATACCTGTAAAAGAAAGCATGCAAAAAAAAGAATGAGTCACGCTGATTTAATTACATGTTATAGGGATGTGTCGGTTCATGAAAAACAAAACAAAAAAACTAACTGTTCTATTCTCGTACAGTTCGGTTCACATTTTTAAAAAGCAAGTATTTGAAGTGGTAGCTGACTGAAATGTGTGTATATCTGTGTGTGAGAGCATCTCTCTCTTTCTCTAAAATGTAACATTGTCAGAATATCCATATTTAACACTCAGTTAAGTTAGACCCTGTAATTTTTCGCAGTTTTGCGATCTCTGAATCCACTGCAAAATCAACAAAAAGTCGCAATTTTATGCAATCCTGCAAAATTCTTTATTTAAACGCAAAACAATCTCCAAAACTTTAAATAATCTCATAAAACATACAATTTTAAAGCATATAAATCAAAAAAATTTTTTTCAGTTTTCAATTTATTGTTTTACGTGACTTACAAATGGTGCATACAAAGCCAACGTGATGTGTTTGATTGTCTCTCGAAAAATGACATCTCGCCTGCGCCCTCACAATCCTAACATTTCATGAATGTGGGAAAAAATTGTTTTGCAGCCTATGCAGTAATCAGACGTGGATGAATCATCGAGAGTGAGCGATTTACATGAAGTCAAGGGGAAAATGCGATTAGACATCCTGTGACGTGAATCGAGTGAACAACACGGTGCAAACTGGGCATTCCATGCATTTAAGGTACTTCAGATTCCAAAAATGTGGGGGCAAGCATCTAACAAATCGTGCAATGGAACAGACAAAAAAAAATTAAGCAGCTTACTATGATGGAGAAAGTAAGATTGTGGGTAAAGATAAGAGTTATACAACCTCCCTTTGGCTTAATCCCTATTCCCTATTGGTTTAGGTATTATAATATATATAATATAATAATATATATATATATATGAGAATAACATATTTAATACTGTAAATAGTAGCTTATAAAGCTATGTATAAAGCTAGCTATGAGTGACGCTCCCAGCTGTTAGATCGCCCCCTGGGGGCTGACTGCAATACAAGTCATAAAGCCCACCTCCATGTTAACGAATGAGACTTGAGCCCTAATTTAAAAAAAAATTACACTTACAATAAAATTTCCTGAAAGATGGTTTTGGTCAATTAATGCATATCAAGCTTATCAAGCTGATATAGGTTCAGATGTTCATTTTTGTAAAGAGTATGTTTTTAGCCAGTAATTTAATGCAATAAAAACAGGGCGTGTCATCGAGATTGACAGTTGTGATTGACAGCTTCTCTAAGCAGACCATCTGAGGTTTGGGAGGAGATTGAAGTATCAATGTTCAAGTTCTCTGTTATTTTACCATGATAAAATTAGTTATTTAGCAGTAAACTGTACTTTCTGACCTACAGCATCTGATGGATCACTGTTTGTTTGGTAAAGTATGAGCTTTATTGGGCTTTATCTTAGTTGTTTGCTGATAAACGCCTAATGTTAGCCATGATGGGGAAAAAACAAGTGATTGTTATCTAAACATAATTCTTTTTATGGGTCTAAAATAATAATTAGGAAGACAAAACTAATGTTAGCCTATGTCCACATCGATCTCAGTTATTTGAACTTGATTTACAGGACATCTCTGACATTTAGTTTTTTTTTTTTACAGTCTTTGGTAACAATAACGGATTTTTTTTGTTTTGTTTTGATTGCAATGAAAAGCAAATAAAACCGAAAACCGTGACCACAAAACTGTGATATGAACCGAACTGACAATTTTGTGAATTGTCCCACCCCTAATATACTACCAGTCAAATGGTGGCAGACAGCAACTCATTACTGTGTAATAAACAAGTCATCAATCTGATTGACTCAGATGAAAGTACACGGCAATTGGTTAAAAGTCAATCAGTTCGTTATGATGCCAGTTAAAGTTTTAAAATATAAAGATGGTCTAAAATTCACCTAAACTTAAAAGAAAAACACATTGTGATTTTGTTTCCAAAATTATATTGCCATAAAATTTAACCATATTTTAAATGTATGCTATTTTCTCTAGAATACTAGTATTTAATCATTTGTTTATTGATTATTTGGCCATGCTATATGCATATTTTTTTTTTTACTTTAAAAATGTTTCCCTATTAGTCTATTTTAAACTAGGTACAAAAATAGTTACGCACTGGAACTTCAGTACAAAAAAGTCCCAAATTAAAACTGCAATCATTCATCCCAGTGTCAAGTGAAGAAATGGTCATCAATTTTGTTATGAGACATTCATTTATTTTCCCATCTTTTTGTTTTAGACTGCAGGCCAAGTTAACAAAATGATGCGATTATAATTATTAGAGTTTCTTTCATATGTCTGTACTCAGGGTTCCTGCAGGTTTCATTTGGTCAAATTGAAGACTTTTTAAGAGCCTTTTAAGACCATTATGAATGAAATTTTAGACTTACAGAGGGCTAATGATTATTTCTAATGGCCTGGTTGGCCCAATGCAATTTTCTTTGCTTGCCACAAAAAAAGCAATTATTTCTTAGCGACATACTTTAATGTGTCAAAACAAGAAAACTCTAGTTGTATACACTTTTTTTCAACATTTCTTTTTTATATCAAAATGACAAGTGTAACATTGTATAACATAATTTTGTATGAATGGAGGATAAGGTAAAGGGAAATATTTCTCTGTTATTATCATGAGGAATTGTGTAAGTGATTTTAATTTTAAGATGGATTGATGAGTAGATGGATGTTGATTAGGTAGCTTTACTTGGAGAGAGGAAAATTAAGACCTGTTTAAAATGATTTAAGACCTACAACACAATATTTCAGTGAATTTAAGACTTTTTAGACCCTGCAGACAGCCTGGTACTGATAAATTTTTATTTTAAAATCGGTGTAGCTTTTAGTATATGGAAAATTATAGATTTTATTGTATTTTTATAAAGCAAAATTATAATACAATTATTACAATAAGATTCTTTTTAACCAGTATTTTACCACTATTCTGTCGCCTATTTGATATACTGAATATGTCCCACAACAAATAGCATTTTGGCTCCGTTTACACTGTCAGGTCTTGATGACCAATTCTGGTTTGTTGCCTATATCTGAATTTTTTGCTTGTCCGTTTACACATTCTTTTAATTGTGACCCATATCCAATTAATGTGTGTACAGAAGGGAAAAGGCCATCATTGCAGCTTGTGCCTATGGTTTATATACGGTGTCCTCCACCATTCAGAGGAATTTTGACTTTGAGAGAGACCCACAAAGGGTGTGGTGGGAGTAAATTGTGGCAACTGACCACTTTCCGTGTTCCCTCTTTTGTTGTTGTTTACCGCGTTAATGCCTCCACACACGCTCTTCATTCTACTTCATTAAACTGCGGAGAAGTACCACATTGTTGCAAGTTTAATGATGTACAAAACGGAATGCCTCAATAAATCCGATCTGGGGTGCGTTTTCCAAACAACGACTTAACTCGAGGGTGAACTATCACAGTACGATGCATCGTTTGGGAAAAGAACAATGTAGTGACGAGTGATTCCCAAAACCCGTAGTTTCTCTGTCGCAGATCCATCGTTTGAACCACGTTAGTTATAACATTAAACGTCCACAATGATGCTTTAACAGTGTGGTAACAACTTCTTTAGAAAAGATCCCCATAATTTCTTTGTGCAAATTATACTGTTTTACATGCACACTCAATTAAAAAATATCCAATATTAGTTTTGGTAAAAACATGCACTCGTTTTCAATATTGAAATATATGTAAACGGCTCACAAAGGACCAATGTTATACTCTACATGTTCTATTCTAAAACATAAAATCACATACAAAAGCTAACAGGTATTCTAATATCATATATAAATCATATAAATAGATAAATAATGAGGCTATTTATAAAGAAATTAAATGTTATATTTATTATTTATTAGGAAAAAAATCATACTTTAATAATAATATTAATAATATTAAGGATGATGATGATTGTTATTATTATTATTATTGTTAAGTAGGACATTGTTTATTTTAGTTTATTTTTTTGAAAAGTCTACTTTTACAATTTAACACATGTAAACCACTGCAGAAATGTGCCAACCAACAGTTCCATATCATACAGATACTTAATAAATAACCTACTACAAATTAAAAGCATTAATGTATGCTACGTTTTTTGTTTTCACAAGCTTTGGAGACGCAATATAAATTCCGCTTTTAAATAGTATGAGCCACGACTGTGTTTCAAATGGCATCAATGTTTTTAAGTGCACTGCGAAGGGAGGGCAATTTTAAACATAAAGATTGCTAAAACTGAACTGTAAAAATACTTTGAAAGCAAATTACACCTAAGAGAGATGACTTTAATGCGTTTTTTTTTTTTTTAAATCATTCTAAGTTTAAATGTTAGAATGTTCTAAACGAATATATCATAGGGGGATAAGTGGGAATAGAACACAGCCAGGAACTATGTTTCTAACCACAGCTCCAGAGGTGTCGTTGCAAGCATAGAAGTTTGCGACACAGTTTGCGAATGTTCGTTGAAACGACGGGTTTGGGAAACACCAAATCAACAAACTATGTTTGTAACAACACAACTTGCGACCTTAGTTGGCTAACGATGGTTTTCGGAAATGCACCTCTGCCTGTTTACATGATAGTCACAATGTCACATATCTGATTTATTTTCACATATGAAGGAGGTCTGAAACCGATCTCTGAATATCCGAATGCATGCATTTTTTAAGTGTTTACATGGTCATAGAACAGATTCGATCTGTATCACATCGGAAAAATCGGCATTAGGTCACATTTAACTGGCAGTGTAAATGGGCCCTTGTCACTAACTTAAAGGGTCACGAACCATCAAAACACATTTTTTGAGCTGTTGACAGTCATATATGTGTCCCATGCTGCTATAAACACTATTAGGACACATATTTCACAAAAAAGTGAAAATTGGTTGTTTTTGCGTTATTTCGAGAAAATTCGTTCTTCCGGTTTGAAACTAATTTTTGAAGCTGCGTCACAGCGATTAGATCTTAGTGTGTATTCCAGCGTGGAGACTGGCTGTGTATACCTGGGAGTACCTTATGACGTCTCTGAGTGTGCTGCATTCTTTCATGAGAAAGACTTGGTTCAAACCTATCAGTGCGCTCTATTGTGTATGCGGTGCAACTTCAACAATATGCATGACTGTTTTTACCTGATACAGTGTTCAGACAGACGCCACGTTGTGTGAACATAGACACTGGTCATCAGTGTTGTGTTTATTAATGTTCTGCAGCACAGGTTTTTGTTTTAATTTTCCCGCTATGAGAGCGCAGCTGGGCTCACGTGTGGATTACAGTGCACGTGACGCGCGACAAAAATACCTGTCTAAGGAACATTTTTTTTTTTTTTACCCGAGAGCTTTTTGCATCTGGAAATTGTGAAATCTGGATTTGCCGCTCATCTCCTTTTAATAAAGATGCGACTCCAGTTGGAGTTGATTGTCCTGTCTCTACAGATTTGTGTGTGATCAGTGCCCTTTGTATGTTCATTCAGATGGCAAAGTTAGTTCATATCGTCAGCAGTACTCTTTCGGTGTTTAAAGACAGACCTTAGTCAAAATGATTTAGTTACTAAGTTTACAGTACGTTAATATCACTACAATATTATGGACTGAAAGATCCGCTGTAAGTACTGCTCTCCGAGTGTAAACATGTAAACACCGCAACCAAACTATTACCGTCGTGTTGAATTTTCGCCGCATTTTGTGACAGTCTATTTTGTGACAGGCTTTCTGACGCTACCTACCCAGTGCATCTAAGTAACAGAGAAATGCGGAGGTTTTTTTTCTCTTATATGACGTGCGGTATCAAACATTCCACAGTCACTGTCTGCTCTGCATCTGTGCGTTTGTTTTGCCGCTGTAAAATAATATGTGAGACTGATTGGCTGCATAAAATATTGCATATTTGCTATTTAACGTTGGCAGAAAATACGTATGTGAAAGAGCAGTGTGTCTTAATTAACAGTACTCAGGAAAAATGCAGAGTTTTTTTTCTCTTATACAACGTGCGGTATTAAACATTCCACAGTCACTGTATCCTCGGAGTCTGTGTGTTTGTTTTGCCTCGTTGAAAATCAGCGCGTGCCCAAATGTAAACTCCTATTTTTATCCAAATCCCTCCCTCTTCCCCCCATTTGTCAATGAAATAACGCCACATGTAGTTGGTAGATCTGTGTAAAATGCCCAACAGAGTCTGCCGCCACAGCTGGAAAAAATCCTAGAGGAAACACTGTAATAGCTTAGCTCACTACATTTTTCCAAGTAGCTTGCCCAACACTGACTACTAGAAATATTCAACTTGGCCTTTTAATATTATTTTAACAGTCTTTTCTATTGATTTATTTTTAAATTTATGCAGTGGTTTCTCATGGTTTATTTTTATGATTTTATAATCTGTCTCTTTATTTTACTCTGTCTTATATACAGCACTTTTGTCAGTCTTGTGGCTGTTTTTAAATGTGCTTTATAAATAAATGAACTTGAACATGAATTATCCAAATCTGCTTCAAAACAATACAAAATTATAAAGGGATAGTTCAACAACAGTGAAAACTCATCATTTACATTTTCTTTCTTCTGCTGAACACAAAAGAAAATGATACTTGGACAAATACTGAAAACCTGAAACCATCGACTTCCAATGCATTTGTTTTTCCTATTATGGAACTCAATAGTTACACGTTTCTAACAGCAACTTGTAATATTTGTGCGAACTATCCCTTTAATAATATAATATACTACAGACGAAAGCAGAACAGAAGACAAACCTGTGAAGAACTTGCTGTAGTCCTGCTCAATCTTCTGTGCAATCTCAAACTGCTCCTTGGAATGTTTTTGAGAGACCTTATCCCGCAGATAAATCGGGTCCTTCTGCTCTCTACACACAGAAAAACAGAAACACTCATTCAAAGATCAAACAATCACATTGCAAGATTAAACTGCAACTAGGCCTGTCACGATAAATCATTTTTAGTGTGCGATATATTGCCATAGAAATGATTGCAATAAGTGATATTATTGCCATTTTGATGCCTGTGTTTATACAATGATCATACAACAGTATAGACTGTAAATGGGCTTAAACACTTTAGGACACAATAGGACAAAAAAGTAAATGTGTTTGTAAAATGGCTTGAAAGTTATTTGTGAACTGTCACTTGTCTGGAAGTGGACCGCAGCTTTGAAAGAAAGCTCATTTGGACATCAACAGCTTTCGGGATAATGTCAAAATTCACCTGTTTTTACCTGTTAGTAAGCCTTCCTTAACCATCCTGAACTTGCTGACACCATGTAGATAAACATGATGAACGATATATACTGCATCACCAAAATTTTTTGAGGTGACGTCCATATAGTGAACGTTAAGTCGATGTATTGATTAATGAGACAGTCCTAACTGCCACAATCACGCTCTTATACAAACATGGTTCAAGCAACAGCATTTCGGAAAGGTGACTGCACATAATAATTAAACACGTTTAAAATGTAGACATTAGCTGGTTAACTGAGTACAGATTCCTGCAGGACAAAACAACTAAAAATCTATATAAGCACTTCCTCAACTAAGAAATGAACAACATATGATACAATTATTAATGTTAACTAATTTAAAAAATAAAAGTTTATAATATTTTTCTTATTAAAAAGTATACAGTATGTTAACACCCTATTGTGACAGTGTAGGGCAGCACACTGTATAAAATAAAAACGAAAAAAAAAAATAAAGAAATAAACCACAAAATAAAATTTTACCCAACCACCACCCCAAAAAAGCATGTATATCTAATTTTGACTCTTAGATTAAACAAACTATATAAAAGTTTGTAAAAAATAATATTTATCTAATTAAATATAAAATAAATTAATAAATGTTTTTTAATACAAATTTTGGTATAAAATATTGATTTTCCAAAAGATATACTATATTTATGTTTGCATAACTTCCTAAAATTGCTTGATTCTATAAAGACAATAAAAAGAATTGATAGTTATTAGGGATGTACCAATATGGATTTTTTGCCGATATCGATAACCAACAACACTTAAGATTTGGAGGTCGATAACCGATATATTATTAGCCGATAAATATATTTCAAAATGTTGTATTTTTATACAGTGAACTTTACATTATAAAACAAATCTACAATGATAAGGAATATTGTCACTTGCTGAGTTATTAACACACAGCTATACCACACAAAGAAAGGATGGACTTTGAAGGAATAAACAATGTGAGGAAAGCTTCATTATAGTGCACTGGACAAGCCTGAACAAGTTCGACCCATGCATGCATTATATATCAATATAGTTTAACATATTTGCTGAATTTCATATAACATATCTTACACATCTGAATTTTTTTGGTAACATTTATTTTTAGATCACAATTCACGATATTAACAAACTATGAACTAACACGCCAAAATCGAACAAAAAGTGCTCAAGGGTAGCTTAAATAATGTGTCAATGCTCTTTGGCTAGGGATTCATCTGAATAAACAGCAAACATAAGTCTAAGGCACTCGAAAAATGTGAAAAAAGTTATATTGTTATATGTTGTATAACATGCATCTTTTTAAAATTAATAATAATAATAATAACATATATTCTAATGAGTCATGAGACCGTAGCATTGAAAAGAAACTCCAAACGCACTGTTACCCTGATGAAGGCAGCTCTATGCCAAAACGCGTAGGTTTTTTAAAGATTACCCATGTGAATAAAGGCTTTTTAATGCTTTTTTCCACATTGTTTGAGTGCCTTGGACTGATTTTTGCTATGAACTAACACTAATAGGCTAATAAATACTAATTAGCTGTTTATTAACAGTTAGTAAGGTAGAAGGTAGTAGTTGGGTTTAGGTTTTGGGTAGGATTAGGGATGCAGAATAAGATCATACTTTATAACTAGTTCATATCTTAATAAATGACAGGTAGTAGTTAATAGCATGATTTGTGACCTAAACAAAAGTTTTACCAATTTTTTAAGTAAACAGTGTGTATGTGCATGTATGCGTTTGTGTATACATATTAAAATAATATTTTTATAAGCAATTTGTGTAACAAATATATTAACACGCACGCACGCACGCACATATATATATATATGTATGAAAATCCTGGCTATATTTAGCTTCATTTTATACTCACACAGAAATAAGAATATCATGAATATTTAATAAACCACACAATTCTGGTCTATATATGTGTGCGTGTGTGTGGGAGAGAGATTTCATTGAAAGTTACTCTGACAAAAAAAATGCATGTACACTGTAAGTCATAGTACAAGCCATAATGTCATCATTGTTATCACACTAACAACTGCAGGACAGATTAACTCAATATGCCTTTACATGCAGTAAGGTGCTAGTCAGCAGGTCAAAGACAGCCTGTATTTATAATCCCCATAGTGATTTTATAATCCTTCAGGGAAATGGCCAATTTAAAAACCTCTGCTGGGACGACTTTGCACCATTAGCGCTCTGACTACTCTTCAAGGAAGTGTCGAAAAGACCTCAAGGCGCCGTTATGCAGAGCTATCAGGAGAATAAAGCTGGGATTTATTGTCCTTTTAAGTCTCGCGCCCCTAGAGAGCTATCAGTACAGTAGGCTGTGAACCCAGGATATGCATATTAGCGGTCTAGAGTAGACTTTATATTATGCCTTATTTGATAAGATGTAAAATAAATCTCTAGTGTCCCCTGAAAGTGTCTGTGACGTTTCAGCTTGAAATACACACATATAATTTATTAAGCTAGTCAAATTTGCTCCTATTTAGGCGCAAACAACATATTACTTTTGTATGTGCCCCTTTAAATGCAAACGAGCAGTTGCATTTTAAAAGTGGGTGGGTTCTCAAGCAGCGAAAATGTGGGAAATGGCCAATAGGCAGGGTTTCCACTCTTTCATAAATAGCAGATTTAAGGACATTTAAAAGCACCATTAATTCCATATTTTTCATATTAAAATTAAGACCTCATCGCTACTTTAAGTTCTAATCAGTATCAAACGTTTAACTTAATAAACAGTCGTAGTTAAATAAATCAATGGAGCACAACCATGCAACAGAACTCAGATAAGCTTGGAAGAAACAAAGCTTGAAAGAATAAATTACACGGTTGCTTTTAGCGACAGGCTTTAGCCACTTTAAACTCATCTTTCTCCAACCAGGATTAGGCGAACTTACATTTTCCCATTTTGCCTTCTGTTTCGCTCTATGGTTTTGCTACATATGAAGAGCGTCAGATCACCTTCTCGCGTTTGTCGAAAATTACATGACATAACCCAGATAGAGGAGCACGCCGTTGTTAATATTAAAAGGAAAATAAATATTTGTATGCTTTTTTTGGAGTCAAACACTTTGCACAACGCTTCAACAAAAGTTGAGACCTCGTAAAAATGCGATTAAGACTTTTTTATACCTTTTAAGGGCCTTAATTTTCTCATAATTGATTAATTGACTTTTAATACTTTAAGTCCCCGCGGACATCCTAATTAAAATATCAGAGTAATGATGATGTTTTAAATGTGCCATTTTCAAAATGTTTGACGGTTTTAAACAGTCATGATTAAAGAACTTAAATAAAATTTTGTTGAATTCAATACTGGTAATATTAATAATCAGAAAATTTGCTAAAATGTGCATTATTTGTTATATAGGGTTTCTACAGGTTTCATCAAATCGAATTTAAATTTTTTAAAGACCTTTTTAAGAACATTATGACTGACATTTCAGACTTACACAAGGCTAAATGCTAAGAAATTTTTCTAATGGCCCAGTTAAAACATAAAAAAAAAACATTTAAAACAAATGTTATTGTAAGAATAAATAGAAATATAAGTTGGTAAATAGAGCTAATAAATAAAAGTTAATAAACTATTGTTGAAACTTTTATTGAGATAAAATGTTAGTGATTGGATGGATGTTGGTCCGATAGGGTAGCTTTACATGGACATAGGAAAATTAAGACCTGTTTAAAATGATTTAAGACATACAACACAATATTTCAGTGAATTTTACGACTTTTTAAGACTTAACATTTTGATTTTGAAATTTAAGAGATTTTAATACCCTGCAGACATCCTGTCATAGTTCTTGTACAAGATTTAAATATAAGACTTTTCATTTAAGAAATTCTCTTTTTGACAGCAGCACAGTACAATTGTTGAAATAAGGCCATGAATTTCATTTCAAACTTAATTCAAGTACTTTCAAGAACCTACTGTATGTTTGTGAAACCTTGAATGTCTCTGAAATTTAAGTACTTTCAAGAAGTGTGGGTACCTAAATAGGGCATTGCACGTTCAAACCGCAATGATGGAGAAGAAGAGGTTACAGTTTCTGTCTGATTTACTGGATTAAAATCATCCACAAGCATGTTACTGCTTTGTTCCAATGTGCTGGCCTTTAAACATTACATTATTAATACATTTCTCTTATCTTAAAATCCAGGACACACCAAGCTGATGTTTAAAAAAAAAAAAAAACTAACAGTAATGAAATTCGACTGTGTTGTCACTTTGGTGGGGTGCATCCGACACCAAATGGATTACAAGAATGTTTGTTCTGCGTCTGTTTGAGAGAATGTACCTTTCCATACCTGCAGGGGCAAGTATTCAGTATTGTCATTCCACAAAGGGAAACAAAAACTAGTGCAAAGGTGTGTTTATCAGGGTTGCACAATATATTATATCAGCATCGAAATCGCAATGTGCATATTTGCAATATTCACATCACAGGATATGCAATGTTGAGTCAGAATTATATTTCAGAATTTTTATCCAGTTTCTTGTCTAAAAATCTATACTTCAAAGCAAAAACAAGATTATTTTATTTAACCCATTGACAGATTATTTTGGTTGTTTTAAGTTTAATATAATTTAAGAATTTGTAGCTATTTGGACTAGAAATGAGACTATAACTAAGCAAGCAAAGCTTTGCAATATCAGATTTTTCGAATATCTTGCAGCCGCCCTAGTGTTTATATATCATTTTCACAGTACTTCCTGTTCACCACAGAGGGTTTTGCTTGTGCAAATATGTCTGATAATCAAAAATCAGACTTTTTAGTGTTTGCTCTTGATTAGCGTGCGTCATAGTTTCGTCACTTCAGCTTTTGTTCTCGGGCCCTAAACTAAACAGTCAGTCAGAGCACTCACTTTCACCAACAGCTGACACTGATGCTGCATCTGAATTGAAATCACCCACTATACTCTTAAAGTCTCCATGAAATCATAATAAAGTTTTTTTAGATGTTAGTATCAAGTTGCATACCAAATCTACTTACACTCAAAAAAATGCCAACTACTTATTTAAAATGAGCTGAATCAACACAATTTCTAAAAGTTTTTTGCAGGACAACTTAATTGTTTTATGTTCAATCCACTTAAATTTGTAAAAATGATTAAGCTAACTTAATCGATTTGTCAGACCCCCTTATCAACAAGCTCACCCGCTCTGCGTTTGCAACAGAGTCTGACAGGAAGACTGAGAGCAGCAGGAGTGAGAGGATCCGCATTCAGTCGTACATGTACGACTCGGACACAGACCAAGCAGAGAGTACAAAATCATATGTGTCTTTGTACAGTTTTACAGCCAACTGTGTGCTAGTTTCAAGTGCCGAGCTTGTACACAGAAACTAATAACCACGCACAATGAATTAACTTTGACTGAGGCACCGGATGCGCCGCTCGAAGCCACGACATGGCACAGCACACCAGACACTCTCTGTGGCGCGGCAGAAACATGAAGTGTCCCGAATCGTCACGCCACGCATTTTTGGAATTCTAAACATAGGTTTCTATCAGGGTACACACACCGGTGCTTCAAGTCCGCAGCGCCCAGCCGTCGACTTGAGTGTACCCTGATAGAAACCAATGTTTAGAATTTTTAAAACACATGCTAGTTAAGATCACAGGGAGCTTCTGGGATCGCGAGAAATGCAAACGGCTGAAGTATAAGGTAGACTCAATGAGAAGTACACATGTTTGCAAACCTACCTAAACATACAACCAATAATTTCGATTAGAGTGATAATGTGGAAAATATTGCTTTTGTGTTGAGCCCAATGAGTCTTGCATCTAAAAATAGAGCTAGGGTGTTCCTTTAGTGATATCGCTGCGACTCACGCTGCAAATGGCGGACGTGAATCAACAAACTGAGGATATGATGACGCGCCTGTCAATCAATATTGGTGGGCGGGGGGACTGCACTCCTACGTAAAGTTGCGGTCGGTTTGAAAACCGCTCCAATTGGTCCACCGTTTTATATGTTGTTAAATTGAAAAAAAAAACACTGGGTGTGCTTATATCACCCCAATATGACGGTCTATACACCATACATGCACATATGTCTGTCCAAACAGCTTGAAAAGTAGATTTTTTACTATAGGTGCCCTTTAATGCATTTCCTGAGTGAGGTACAAGACAGATGCTTCGGGGAGTGAAATATGAGAGAAAGTAAGATCGTGGACAAAAATAAGAGTTATACAAAGTTCCTATGGCTCATTCCCTACCATTTTAGATCTTGTCCTGACAAGAGACCAAAATAAAGAAGCATTATTTTAATGACTTGTGTCATTGTATCAGATTGCACGCCTAACATAGTAGGCTACCTAATATGGTAAATAATATAATAAAAAAAAAAAAAAAAAAAAAAAAAAAAATATATATATATATATATATATATATATATATATATATATATATATATATATATATTGTCGCAAAAAAACTATACAGCCGTGAAAAACTAGGGGGTCTGATGAAGGACAATATTAAGGAGTTGTGTGAAATCCAGCATATTTTACAGTGCATGCACTATTCTACACCATTTAGTAGTATTAATAGTATAAGTACTGTATTCACACTGAAATTTCTAAAAAGAATTAGTGCACTTTAATGATGATTGCACTATTTGCATTTATTCAACCATTATAAAAAAACACTTTATGCACTAAACTGTCACATCTTTGCTCTTGTTACGGAAGGGGAGTAGCTATCAGGTGCTGAGGTTGCATTATTTTAGATTATTTGCACTTAACCTCAACCACTCTTATTGGCAGTTCTCTGAAAATAACAAAAAACTATTGGTTGTTTGTTAAACATGGAGAGGAGCTACTCAAAGGAGTCACACAAATTGCAACATTAAATACCACACTATTTGAGGGAGCACTATATCGAACTATAGTGGACATTCTGACGTCCACTCACTCAATCCCACAACGCACCACAATAACGAATGATGTACACTAAATGACTAGAGAATGCCCATAATGCAATGTGAGAATTTATAATTGTTACATTAACATTTGTAAACATGACAGAAATCAAAACACTTTGTTTGATTACTAATAGACAGCTCGCTAAGTGTTAAATTACTATCACAGGGTCAGCCCAATAATCTAATCTGTCTGAGAAATTTTTCAACCACCAGAGCACAAAAAAAATCAGCATACCTTCTGTGGCACTCAGTGTCAACTTTCAGCTTGATGTGTCCTGGCCTTTACAGAAAAATGTAAAATCTCTGACTACACAGAGCCTAATAAATGTGAGTTTATGAATTATGCTGATGAGGAGCTTTTTCGGGATAAAACTAACAGCTCTGGGCTCAGCATGTTGCTGAGCACATTTAAAAAGAAACCATTCTTAAAATATGAAGTCTTTTGGTTATGAAGATGGAGCATGAAATGTTAGTATTGACTCATCTTTCATCTTTACAGTGTTGAACTGACCCCTCATTAGTGAAGCATGTCTGGCACAAAATAAAGCAGTAAGCTCACTCTGCTCTGAATCATGCTTAATGAAGCCACATCTTCATGGGTTTATGGCTTTGATAAAACTGTTATTTCATATACATAATTTATGTTCATAGATAAACAAAGCAACTAAAACATTTTTTTGTCCAAGTACTGATAGTGAAATGGTTGCCAAGCAACAGTCTCAGATGTATTTTGTAGAGTATTTCAAGTTGCTTCCAATGCAACTGAGCCAATCAAAATAAGTAACCAGAACTATCAGTTTCATTAAATATTTTGAGCCACTTTCAAAGCTTATGTAAAATACTATAAAAACCCACACTGAAACCTGTTATCTGTTGCATGGCAACCATTCATATATTAGTACTGATCCAAAGAAACACCATTACTTGCTTTGTGAAATACATGGAATTTATTTATATGTTATTGAACATGTTTATTGCTTTTGTAAAATACATGGCATAAACAGTTTATAAAAGTAATAAACCCCAAAAAGTTGCAGTTTACACTACCTGACAAAAGTCGTCACCTATCCAAGTTTTAGGAATAGCAAATAATAACTTCTAGTTGATCTTTTGGTATCAAAAGTGGCTTATAATGAAAGGCAAAGGCCTCTAAATTGTTTATTTTACCAAAATAAAATATGATCATGCCTTGATTTTTAATAATTTAATTAGGACAGTAAAGTCTGACTACTTAGACAAAGGTCTTGTCACTTGACAGAAATAATGTACAGTATAGAATATAAAGTCATGGTGCAGTGGAAAAATAATTAATATTGTGTATGACTCCCATGAGCTTGGACGACTGCATCCATACATCTGCAATGACTCAAATAACTTATTAATAAAGTCATCTGGAATGGCAAAGAAAGCATTCTTGCAGGACTCCCAGAGTGCATCAAGATTATTTGGATCTTCAATGTCTCCTCCATCTTACTCCAGACATGCCCAATAATGTTCATGTCTGGTGACTGGGCTGGCCAATACTGGAGCACTTTGTCCTTCTTTGCTTTCAGGAACTTTGATGTGGAGGCTAAAGTATGAGAAGGAGTGCTCTCCTTCCGAAGAATTTGGCCTCTCCTGTGGATTGTAATCTGATGAGCAGCAAAAATGTCTTAATTCCTCAGGCTGTTGATGTTGACAGATCTTTCACACGCCAAAATCATGACTTTTCCTTTACCATAATTGATGGATTTCTGTGAGAATCATGGGTCCATGTGGGTTCTCATAGGTCTCCTGTAGTATTTGTGATTATTAGGATGCAGTTCAACAGATGATTCATCAAAAAAAAAAATCAGCCTTCTCACACTTTTCTAAATGATCAACTTGAAGTCAAGTTATTATTTGTTGACCCTTCAACTGGGTTTGACGACAAGACTTTTGTAAGGTAGTGTACAATGGGTTTTTGTTTTACAGAATTTATAACGGCTAATGAGGTTGAGCACTCCGCTTCACATCTTGCCTGACAACACCCCTTAGCTGTTATAAATTCATGGTAAGCCACAGCTTCATGGGCTTATGCTTTGATAAAACAGTTAATTCATTTACATAGTTTATGTACATAGTAAAACGAAGCAAATAAAACAGTTTTTGTTCAGTACTGATAGGGAAATGGTTGCCAAGCAACAGTTTAAGATGCATGTTGTAGAGTACTTGAAACAGCTTCCAATGCAGCTCAGCTAATTAGAATAAATGACCAGATTTATCCAAAAAAACATTTTTTCATAAAATATTTTGAGTCAGTTTCAAAGCCAAATTAAACATTATAAAAACACATGTTGACTGATTCCTTTACCAGTACTGAGCCAAAGAAACGCCATTATTTTGCTTTCTGAAATATACGAAATTTTTATATTATCGAATATATATTAGTATTGTGTAATATATGAGATAACCAGTTTACAAAAGCAATAAACCCCAAAAAAGTCACACTTTACAATCGGTTTTTGTTTTACAGCAGTCATGCACTCACATGTTGCCTGACAACAGCCCTTAGCCATTATAAATTCACTGTAAACCACAGTCTTTTTAAGGCACTCTGATATGTAAATATCTAACTCTTTACTGACACTCTTTAGCACATTTCCTTCAAAAACAAAACCATTTAAACGTTTAACAAGCATTAAACGTTTAATCATTTTACCTTGTCCTGAGTGGTTTGGATGTTGGGAGCCTATATGTGTCCTCGTATGTTCACTGGTAAAACTGATTTATACTTTCACCTGCCAAATATATTTGATACTTGATGCGTTCTCCATTGAGATTTTCTTTAAAACGTCAGGGGGCAGTCAAAGAAAACTGATCGTAAACTCATACGTATAAACATAGAAGTAGGGAGTTTCTGGAACTATGTCATATCATTCAAGATTTTTTAAATCAAACTTTGTTGCATCCCTTGCTTTTGTTCATATCTCAGACAGTTCTACCTATTGAGGTTTATTAACATATTAATAAAACAAAACATTACTCCACAAATTACTGTACAAATAAATTTGTATTATAGCAAGAATAAAAGCGAAAAAAAAATTGGCTAATACTCGTACCAAATAATTTACAAAAAGTTACCTTGTGGTTATTACTTATATATATATATATATATATATATATATATATATATATATATATATATATATATATATATATATATATATATATATATATATATATATTTGTTATTTTTTAACTGTTTATGCATGTATTTTTGATCGTAAACTCCTACAAGTAAATGAAATAAATAACATCTAAAGATTTTTCAAGTGGCCAGTAGCTGTTTTATCGATCTACAAATGAATCATTGCACAAAAATAAAAATTGTGCTTCAATGAAAAAGCAAATATATATTAAAAACATTTGTACTTTATTTACAAAATATATAGTAATCTACAGTGTGTTATAGTTACTGGGCATATGTGTGTGACGTAATATATACCAATATACACACATTTCTGGCTGTTGATTAAAAATTGGAGAAAAATCACTGTTTTACCTAGCTAAATAATTAAAAAAAAAATTCCTGGCTAGTTTGTGTCCGCTACCTATATGCTAAAAAGGCAATAATATTCCAACATTCCTGACCATTATCACCAGTAAAGCCCAGAAAAACAGGGCATTAGTACCTTCAGGGTTTCTGCAGGTTTCACCAAGTTAAATTTAAGACTTTTTAAGACATTTTTAAGACCATTATGAACGAAATTTTAGACTCATGAAGGGCTACAGGCTAAGGAATTTTTCGAATGGACCAGATGGAAGAGATTTGCCCTATCAAAAGAACATTATAATTTAATACATTTGATAATGCAAGAATAAATGAATAATAATGAAAAATTATATATATATATATTATATATTTCATAGCCAAATAATTTAAATATTGTGTAAAAACAAGTAAGCTCTACTTTTATCCATTCACTTTTTTTCCAACATAAACTTTCTTAAAAAAAAAAAAAAATGAACAAGTTCTAAAAGTAAAAAGAAATACTAATCAAACTAAATCTATGCATAGCAATCTGTCCAGGTCTGTGTTCTCAGCAGTAAATACATAGAGCACCTTTAAACATGTTTTTGTATGGAAAATAATGAAACCATTATTATAAATAGAATTAAAATGTACCTTTTTAAATGTTTACAAAAAAGTTTACAATTTTATTGAGATGCATTGTTGGTGATCGGCCAGATTTGGTAACAATGCATGAACAAAAAAAATAAGACTTGTTTAAAAAAGATTTAAGACCTACAACAAAATATTTCAGTAAATATAAGACTTTTTAAGGCCTAAAATTTTGATTTTGGGATTTAAGACATTTTAAAACTTTTTAAGGCCCCGCAAAAAACCTGATATTGTTAACTTATAGGATAAAATATCCCTTTCCATTTGCCAAAGAAATAATTTGTTGCTTAATTTTAGTTTTGTACTATTAAACTGTTTTAAATTCAAAATTGTAATATATACATCCGTGTAAAACCTGTGAATGGTAAAAAAAACATTTCTGTCATTGTGTATTAAAACCACCTGCGTCTCCACTTTTGCCATGACCTTTCTTTTTGCCTTTAACAAACATATCCCTCAAGTTTTTCCAAACTTTTTTTTACAAAAATATTGTCCTTTCCCACAGCTGTTGCAAGAGACAAAATCTCTTTAAAGTGATTCATATTCAACTCAAATGAAATGCGTTGCCATGTGCACATGTGCACATTCGCAGCGTGCGCTCAAGCAAACTAGCAAATGCGTTGAGTATAAATCAGCTTGTACATTGAACAACAGAACATGTTTTTTTTTTCTAGTACTAACATGTCTATCTGCTGCAGCTAGTTTTCTGGGTTGGTAGATGCACCAGGGACTCGATTATAGCAATTAAAAAAGGAAAAATCTGATTCTCGTGACATATCCCCTTTAACTCAGCCTGTCTGATAAACCAGGTCTGGAATCTCACAAAGCGACCTTCAGCAGACAACCAAAGAAGGAGGCACAGACAGAAAGAGTGAAGCGCCTGCCTACGCTGCCATATATCTTGTCCTATATCTATATAAAGTGAGACAAGATATTCATCCGTTTAACAGCAGTTCTTCCAAGTCAAATGCAGCCTACACAGTAAAACTGCTTTCCATTTCCCAAATGTCTTCAGGGCCCTGGGGGAGCGCACAGGAACTTCTTGGCATAAAAATGTGCCAAAAAGGCCTTGAACAGAGTGTGTATGCCTGTATGCGTGTTTGGAAGGGTCCATAAGGACATCCAAGAATTCAGTTTCTACTTATTTTGATATGTATGTGTAAAAGAGGATGTGAAAACTTACTTTATCTGCTTTGCGTTTTTGTAGCGTATGAAAATGACGATTGGGTAAATGTGAACGCTGTGAAGCCTTTCAATAGCGTGAGGTGCAATGTCAAGCAAACAGTGACAGTCCTATGGGAGAGAATGACATGGCACAGAATAGAGTCATGTTACACATATACAGCACAAGCCAACAGAGAAACAACAGCTTAGCACAATCAACAAACATCAACAATGACTCTTGATATTATTCTACTTAAAAGAGATTTATCCGATTATTAAAGGGATAGTTCACACAAAATAGGAAAATTTACTTAGTTCAGACTAAAATAAATCTTTTTGTGAATTTAGTATTTTTTCCACGTCATTACATAGTTTAGCTTTAGAGAATAAGAAAAAAATTATGAAAAATGATGCTTTATTCATATGTTATGCTATGACTACTGTAATGGACATCAGGGCTCAAATAATTGTTTTAAGTGACATGAAAGGAGATGAACAGGCAAAAACAATGCATTTTTGTTTTCAGAATTTTTTTTTTATTCCAAAGATTATTGTCAAAAGATAGAGAAAGAGTTTATAGCAGGGGTGCACAAAATGTTTCTTATGAAGGGGCAAAAACCAAACTTGGAGGGGTGTTGGGCCAAAGGTAAATATACCAATCTCTATTGAATTAAAGTTTCTATGGGTAATTTCATAATATTAAAAAAAAAAAAACAGAAAACATTGTTTTAAAATACACTTACCGGCACTTTTTTAGATACACCTGTCCAACTGCTTGTAAAGCTCTAATTAGCCAATCACATGGCAGCAACTCAATGAATTTAGGCATGTTGACATGGTTAATACGATCTGCTGCAGTTCAAATTGAGCAGCCAAATGGGGAAGAAAGGTGATTTAAGTAACTTTGAACGTGGCATGGGTATTGGTGCCAGACAGGCTGGTATGAGTATTTCAGAAACTGCTGATCTACTGGGATTTTTACGCACAACCATCTCTAGGGTTTACAGAGAATGGTCAGAAAAAGAGAAAATATCTAGTGAGCGGCAGTTCTGTGGGCACAAATGCGTTGTTGATGCCAGAGGTTAGAGGAGAATGGGCAGACTGATTTGAGCTGATAGAAAAGCAACAGCAACTCTTTACAACTGAGGTATGCAGAAGAGCATCTCTGAACGCACAACATGTCGAACCTTGAGGCAAATGGGCTACAGGAGCAGAAGACCACACTTGCCACTCCTGTCAGCAAGAACAGGAAACTGAGGCTATAATTTACACAGGCTCACCAAAATTGGACAATAGAAGATTGGAAAATCATTGCCTGGTCTGATGAGTCTCAATTTCTGCTGTGATATTCGGTTGGTAGGGTCAGAATTTGGCATCAACAACATGGATCCATCCTGCCTTGTATCAACGCTGTCCAGGCTCATGCTGGTGGTGTAATGGTGTTGGGGATATTTTCTTGGCACATTTTGGGCCCATTAGTGCCAACTATGCCTCGTGTCAATGCCACAGCCTACCTCAATATTGTTGCTGACCATGTCCATCCCTTTATAAGCCCAGTGTACCCATCTTCTGATGGCTACTTCCAGCAGGATAACGTGCCATGTCATAAAGCATGAATCATCTGAGACTGGTTTCTTGAACATGACAATGAGTTCACTGTACTCAAATGACCTCCACAGTCACCAGATCTCAATCCAATAGAGCACCTTTGGGATGTGGTGGAAGGGAAAATTCGCATCATGGATGTAAAGCTGACAAATCTGCAGCAACTGTGTGATGCTGTCATGTCAATATGGACCAAAATCTCTGAGGAATATTCCCCGTACCCTGTTAAATCTATGCCAGGAAGGATTAAGGCAGTTCGAAAGGTAAAAGGCAGTCCAACACAGTACTAGTAGGCTGTACCTAATAAAGTGGCCGGTGAGGGTGCATGTTAATTTTTATAATCAACTTATTACAGTAAAAATATAAATGATCCCATTAATAATACAATGGAGTTCAATGCTGAATACAATAAGCTGCAGAATGTAAATTTTTAAAAGATCAGACCCATTTAGAAACCAAAACCAATTTCAAAAATAACAAACAAAAGGTTTTATTAAATTCGAAAAGACAATCTCTCAAAGATATTCATCCCAACCCCCTCCCCAGCATTCTCCTGCTCTCTTCTCAAATTGAATGGTGGGCCAAATCAAAGGTTAGCATGGGCCAACTTTTTGGGAATCTCTATTCTCAACCGTGTTATGAAAGATATAACAGAATGATTTCATATTTCATTTTGCTTTATACAGTATGAGTAAAATTAATATAAGAGGGTTTTTGACTGTCAAAGCATTGTTAGCCATTTATTACTGGACTTTTCTCTAATGCTTTACTTAGATTTTCTCTGTATGAGTAAACTAAGAGCAAAATTAAATTTTTGGGTCAACCATCGCTTTATATCATCTCAACTCAAAATGAATGTGGCTGTGGTAAGCAGAGGTGTGCACAAACCTTGTCCGTGATTTCATTGATTGAGGCAACAGTCGTCACATCAAAATGGCCACTCCTTCGTTTGTAGTCGATGAAGAGAAAGTCTTTGACCCCACGCTCAATGGCCTGCTGAGAAGCCTTCATCACCTCTGGGTGAGCACAACAAACAAAGGTCAGCTCACTCATATTCAACCACCATGACTGTAGCACTTCTGAAGACTGTGGTCTATCGATACAACCAGTTTTCTTGACACTAAAACATGGTTATATTCAAGTGAAAATTTCCCATTTCCTAGATATTAAATTCCATACATCTCAGGTAAAAATAGGTAATTGAAGATGATATATAAAGTTCACACTGTTTAACACAGAAGATATTTTGAACAAAGCAGAAAACATGTAACCACTGACTTCCATAGTAGAAAAAAAACAAATATTTTGGAAGTCAATGGTTACAGGTTTTCTGCATTTTTTCAAAATATCTTCTTTTGTGATCAAGAATAATTTTTTTAAGGTTTGAAACAAGTGAAGGGGGAGTAAATGATGACAATTTTCATTTTTGGGTGAACAATATAAATATTTCCAAGTTAAAGTTTATTTTTTTTTAAATTGATGAACTTTATCCACTTTTATTTTTACATGTAAGTAATCAAAGTACATTTTACAACCTGACAATTTTAAGTGAACATTACATTCACTTAAAACAAAATTTACGGAATAAACTTCAATAAAACAACTTGAAATAATAATAAAAACAAAACCGATTTTATAATAATACTATGGGTTACAATTTTACTTGACAAATAAGGGCTGTATCAAACAGTGAAGGCATGTAGACTCAAGAAGGTTTTTTTATAATCATCATCATCATATCATTACGTGTGATAAAGGTTTTTTTTCACACTTTTTCTTAGTTAAAAATTTGTGTATAAACTTGGCTATAATATTTAATTTAAAATAAAAGTCATCCAAAACTACACTGTGAAATCAGAACACGGAGGCAGCAATTGGATACCAAACTGACTGGGTAGCTATGTTAATCTTGTCTTAATTACTCATTATTATTCCATTTATTAACTTTTAATGATACTGTTTGCCAATGTCCTCCGTATCAGATCAGGATGAGCATTTACTAAAGGCATTACAGTGCTTGCGTGTTGCACTATGGACTGTTATGCCGTGATCACACTAGAATTTGAGCATTTGAAATTGTGTCATACAGCGCTGCGAAAAGGGGTGGGAATTAACAAGATGATTAGACATTTAAAAAAGTGAGCAATTGGTTCATATTTTACATTTCTGTCCAAGAAGGTTATGTTTTGGTCTTCGATTCATCACGTGATTCGATTTTGTAGGTCAGCGTTCAGTAAGCTTGAACCTTGCTACGCAGCGAACTGCGAAATTGTTTCCGGTGTGCCGCATTTGCGTGTATATGAATGGAAGTCTATGGGGATAAAAGTGCAGTGTGACCACGGCTTAATGGCAATACGTCGTATTTATCATAGTAAACTCGCACCATGACCTGACACGGGAAAAAAGATGTATGTAAACAAATCATTTTACAGTTTTTTTGGTACACAAATGTGTTCTTGGAGGTTCATATGATTACAGTTGAACAAGTCACAAAGACAATGATCATTTTAAGTCCTTTACTGGACTTTGAACATCTCAGGACCTGTTCTGTACCTGAATATTGAGGAAGCTCTTGGATTTTATGTAAAATACCTTAATTTGTGTTACCAAGATGAACAAAAGTCTCAGGAGATTAGAATGACATAAGGGAGAGCAATTAATAACAGAATTTTCATTTTTGGGTGAACTAATCTTTTACCAATGATGACTCCAACTTGGAACTATTCACATCTTTTATTATTTATTATTTCTAAAACACATTATTAAGATCTTTAGTTATGACTAACTAAGTAGAGCCCTTTACAATTTCTATGTAATTACCACATAACCACCATAATTACTATTAAAACAGAGTATTTGATGGCATTGTTCATTATAAATGTCTATGCGGTCTACAGAAAATACCATTTCAAAAAACGTCTTTGCTTAGAGAAACTGCATACATAATTTTGTAGAGGTAGCAAATACTTGGTCAATAGAAAACCTAAAACCATCTCAACATGTTATTTTTATACCTGGATTTTTAGGGTTACGTAAATCAGACACATCAGTACTGTATGAAAAATTATTTGTATTCTGGGATTAAACAGAGACCATGTGGACACTTACCAAGAACACATCTGCTGAATTTCCCTGGAGAATCTTTGACCAGCATGTCTTTAACAGGATCCACAAGCGGGCCGAGGATCAGCACAGGTCTGGGAGATGTGCAGTCAATCTTCTGCACTCTCTGATAGGCCAGACTCACACAGTCTGACAAAAAAAATATACAGAATCAACATCAAACTAATCAAAATGGTAATTTCAGAAACACTGTATTTCCAGAGATTCTCACCATCTAAGAAAGGAATCGAGTCTGTGCTGATGGCGTCCAAAGCCACAACATCTTTCCCATCTTTGGAGCTGCTGCGTTTGTGCTTGTGTTTCCTGCGGAAGAAGGATCTGCGTGCGGCGGCCGAGAGAGTTTTACTGGAGCCCGTTTCGTCCTTCAGTTCAGTCATACTGTGTCTACGGTAAAACTCCTGATCCATCCTATATGACAACATGAGTAATGGTTACACAACTGTCTTTTTGAGCTTTCTGTATGTTTTCATCAGATTAGCTGTGATGCGACAGAGCTAACCACTGAGCCACCGTGTTGCCCCTATTTAATTAATAATCATGTGGAAAAATAACAAAATAAATATCAAATTTAAAAAACACAATGTAATCAGGAAATTGTTGCTGGACGATGAAAACAGCTAATTCGAAGATCTGCATCTGTATGTAGACACAAAGGTTCAACAATTTCAATAGGATTGTTTTTCAGGTCAGTTCAAAAAGCAAATGTTTCCCGAAGCTGCATTTATTTGATCAAAAACACAATAAATATAGCTATTATTAAAATACTGTTTTTGATTTAGTGTATTGTAAATGAAAACAATATTCCTGAGCTGAATATTTACATGGTACTTCAGAAATCATTCTAATATGCTTCTATGATTTGTGAAGAGAAGTATGTATTATAATAACTGTAATTATTTGCAATAATTATAGCTGTATAGTATACATATAAAATATACTAATATAAATATACATAAAATTATAAAACATAAATACAAATATTTAAAATTATATTAAAAATGTCACACATTTTTAATTTAAAATTTAAAAAACAAGAACCTATTTTGAATATAATACATTCTAGACAGTCAAATTAAAACTCTAAATTGACTCTTCATTATACAAAACTGGATTGACTGCTTCAATTGTGTTGGTCTATACAATAGTTAGATCATCACATCATCAGTCTGTGACATTATTGATACATTAGATTAGATTAGATTTAACTTTATTGTCATTACACATGTACAAGTACAAGGCAACGAAATGCAGTTTAGGTCTAACCAGCAGTGCAATAGCAGCAAGTGCAGGATACAGGTATAAGTTATAAAGTGCAGTTATAGAAAAACTATGGTAATATTTTCAGATGGATGTACTATGAACAATATATACAGGTTGTATTAGCTATGAACATAGACTTACAATAAATGAATATATGTACAGGTTGCTATTAGTAATCAAAAGTGTGCAGATAGATAAACATAATTACAAATGTATATGTACAGTGGGTGTGTACATAATTAGAAATGTCCATGTGCAGTGGGTATGTACAGTTCAAATAAGTGAATCAGTGCAATGTAGTGAAATGAATATGTGCAAATTTAAATGTGCAAATGTTAAACAGTGCAGTGATTGTGAGGAGTATAAGTTAGAGGAGTGTGGGGGTGTATTGGGGGGGGGGGGGGGGGGGGGGGGGGGGGGGGGGGGGGGGGGGGGGGGGGGGGGGGGGGGGTCAGTGAGGGGCAGAGTTCAAAAGGGAGACAGCTCTGGGAAAAAGCTGTTCCTCAGTCTGCTGGTTTTTGTCCGGGGGAGCCTGAAGCGCTTGCCGGAAGGCAGGAGAGAAAACAGGCTGTGAGCAGGGTGAGAGGTGTCCTTAAGAATACTGCGTGCTCTGCGCAGACAGTGTTTCTTCTGGATGTCCTCAATGGCTGGCAGTGTAGTCCCAGTGATGCGTTGGGCAGTTTTCACCACCCACTGCAGTGCCTTACGCTCAGCAACAGAGCAGCTTATATACCAGACTGTGACGCAGTTGGTCAGGATGCTTTCTATTGTGAAGCGGTAGAAGTTCACCAAGACAGCTGATGAAAGCTGGTTCTTCTTAAATTGCCTCAAGAAGAATAGGCGCTGGTGAGCCTTCTTGATCAGGCTGGAGGTGTTGATGGTCCAGGAAAGTTCCTTTGAGACATGGGTCCCCAGGAACTTGAAGGATGAGACAGGCTCAACGGCTATCCCATTAATGTGCATGGGATCATGTGAGCCAGTTCGTCCCTTCCTGAAGTCCACAATGAGCTCCTTGGTCTTGTTGGTGTTAAGGAGCAGATTATTGTCAGTGCACCAAGTGGCCAGATGCTGTATCTCCTCCCTGTAGGCAGTCTCATCATTATTGCTGATTAGACCAATCACTGTTGTGTCATCTGCAAATTTGATGATGGTGTTGGATCTGTTCACAGGCCTACAGTCGATGGTAAAAAGGGAGTAGAGGAAGGGGCTCAGCACACAGCACTGTGGTACACCAGTGTTGAGTGTGACGGTGGTTGAGCAGATGTGGCCTGATCTGACATTCTGAGGTCTGTTAGTCAGAAAGTCCATGACCCAGTTGCAGAGAGACGTGTCGATATCCAGGTCTCTGAGTTTGATCAGTAACTTAGAGGGTATGACAGTGTTGAATGCTGAGCTGAAGTCAACAAACACCATTCGTGCAAAAGTGTTTTTATTGTCCAGGTGAGTGAGTACAGAGTGCTGCTCTATGGAGACGGCATCTTCTGTGCTCCTGTTGCCACGGTAGGCAAACTGATGTGGGTCCAGTGTGGATGGCAGAGAGTCTTTCAGGTGTGCCAGGACCAACCGCTCGAAGCACTTCATGATGATGGGTGTGAGTGCTACAGGGCGGTAGTCATTCAGGCATGTTGGGCTGGAGTGTTTGGGCACTGGCACAATAGAGGTGGGTTTTAAAGCATGTTGGCACAGCTGCTAGGTTAAGCGACAGGTTGAAAATGTCTGTGAATACCCCAGCAAGCTGTTCTGCACATGCTTTGAGGACGCGCCCAGGAATACCGTCTGGTCCAGCAGCCTTACGCACATTGATCCGACTCAGTGCGGTGTAGACTTCTGAGGAGGTGAGTGTGATAGGTGAGTGGTCGGTTGAGGAAGTGTTCCTGTTGTAGGGTCTTTTATTGTCTCTTTCAAAGCGGGTATAAAAGTCAATTAGCTCATTCAGGAAGGAGACATTTGTGGCTGTGGGTGTGGACTGGCTGGGTTTGTAGTTGCTGATGGCCTGGATGCCCTGCCACATGCGCCGAGGATCAGAGTTGGAAAAGTGCTCCTCTAGCTTTAGCTTGTAACAGTGCTTGGCCTTTTTGATGCCCCTCTTCAGATTAGCCCTGGAAGTGCTGTAGGCCTGTGCATCCCCTGATCTGAAGGCAGTGTTGCGTGCCTTCAGCAGGAGGCGCACCTCCTTGTTCATCCATGGCTTTTGATTTGGGTATGTGGTGATCTGTTTCTGGGTTGTAACACTGTCTATGGTGATGTTGATATATTCCAGAACAGAGGAAGTGTAACTGTCAATGTCTGTGTGAGAGCCACATGTGGCCTGGGAAGCAAACATACTCCAGTCTGTGTGTTCAAACCTGTCCTGGAGTGTGGAGTCTACCCCCGCTGGCCACACTTTGATGGTCCTCACTGATGGCTTCACACGGTTGATGAGGGGTGAGTACTTGGGGGTCAGGAACAAAGAAAGGTGATCTGATTGACCCAAGTGGGGGGAGGGGGGTCACAGCATATGCTTCAGCCATGTTTGTGTAAACTTGGTCTAAAGTTTTGTTCCCCCTTGTGTGGCAGAAAATGTTTTGATGGAACTTGGGGAGCACTGTCTTTAAGTTTGAGTGATTAAAATCCCCCGCAACAATAAAAGCAGCCTCCGGGTGAGCAGTCTGTTGTTTGCTGATGGCTGCATGAAGTTCATTCATAGCAAGCTTGGCATCAGCATCGGGAGGAATATAAGCAGCAGTTATTATGGTGGAGGTGAACTCCCGTGGCAGATAAAACGGTCTACATTTAACCATTAGAAATTCCAGGTTAACAGAGCAATGTCTCCCAACGATGACAGAGTTTGTGCACCAAGCTTTGTTAATATAAATGCATAATCCTCTGCCTCTGGTCTTATCGGAGTCATCCGCCGTTCTGTCTGCTCGGAATGTTTGATGCTCAGTTAGCGATACAGCGTTGGCTGGTAAGTTAGAGTAGGTAAGTCTGGTAGGGTGCTCAGGCCCGGGTGTTCTGGTGATCTCCGGGATGAGTCGAAGATTGATAATAAAACTGTCCGGAATACACAAACCAATATCCAAGATCTCCTGTCGGGTGTACGATGTCAAGGCACTGCTGTTCTGCACGAACAGACCCTAAATGAGCAGGAATAATACTGCAAAATTGCAGAAACTGGAGAGATGCTGAGCCTCGCGAAGTAACCGCGCCGCCATCTTGTCTCGACCCCGCCATCTTGTCTTGACATGATATTATCGTGAGAACTTAAATATATACTTAAACATTTACTTGCTTTTATTGATATGAGAAAATGTGAATTAGTATGATATATTATAAAAACTGCCACATTGACAATAATTCCATTTCCATTTCGCTACACTCACCCCCCTAAACCTCACTCCCATCCTGGAAGAGCCCCAACGTGTAACCCACCAGTCCTACTACACTCAACCCGATCTAAGCTGGAATCGCACCAGAGATATTTTTGTATGGGAGTAGGTTGTATAATAATAAAAGGATATATAAATATGGTATATAATAAGGGTAATAAAAGTCTCAACTTATTAAAAAAAATAATTAAATTGTGAGATCAGTATCGTTAGGATCAAGATCAGTTTCAGTATGAGTTCAGTGAATTGTTGCATCCCCAATCTATACACAATAACACCATCTATCATCTCAACACTGTCAGGCACAATTATGTGACTCACATATATTTGCTAGGAATTTGGCCTCTTTGAATTTTTTGTGCATTTTCGTCAAGTTGCCAGGCCATCCAGGTGCCGAAGTTGCCATTTGGTAGTGTGTCGTCCACATAGAGGATGTCATCTTTCTTGAAAGAGAGGTCGAGCTCAGTCTCAGCTACTCGGTCATAAAGTGCTCTGGAATAGAAAGAGGAAATGAATAATTCAACAAGTGACAGCATTATACATGAAGAAAAGACTGCGGTGTCTGTGAGAACGAGGTAACGTGAGACAAATGAAAAGACTGCAGGAGACAAAGAAAAATAAAGGGAGGAAAAAAGGAATGAAAAATTCAAGAAGAGGTCGGGACAGAGGCGATCTTTCATTCCTGGGAGAGGCACGAGGCGGCTTTTAGCAGCCACCCATAACTCCTCGTTCCTGCTCATTCATGACACACGGATTGACAGAGATTATTTACTGCGGGTGACATCATGGGAGAGCGGGCAGAAAAAAGCGCCTGCAACAGCTGCTGGCCACAGAATTTCATTTGCGAAGACAAACACGGCTATTTCTGAACAACCCTCTTCCATTATTCTTTTTTTCCACCGTGCAGACACAATGCATCTCTGTCTCGAACCGTCTAATTACCACGGCTACTATTATAGAACACAAATTATGGAGATTTGGGGATACAATCTGCACCGCCAGATACAATATCTCACCCTCCATCTTAAACATAATTAAAAAGATTAAAAGATTCCCGTTGATGCACTTTTCTCGTATATCTATATTTAGAGCAGTGAGTGCAGGGACCAAACTCTGGTATTTGATTATATGGAACTTTTAAGCAGCCATGCATGCTTATGTAAGTCAATGGCAGATGCGATATCATACTGTACCTGATATAGAATCCATCTCCAGGAGTGCCTTTCACCTGGTTGAACTCATCCAGACGATGCTGGACTCTTAACGTCACTGTTTCTGCAGGCTTCAGCATTTCCAGATATGCCTCCTCCACAGTCTTATTCTTCATATTAACTGAGCCATACTGGAGGGACAAAGAGCAATACAAAAGGTAGTAATCAGATTTAGTTACAACATATAGGTCATACATTACTATAATGTTTTATTGGTTTATTTTACTGTTAATTTCAACAGTTACCAATGCATTACTAGAATCCAAAGTCATGCTTTTTAAGTTCATCCAGGAGGATGTTTTCACAGAAACCCTGACACAACTCGGAGGGCTGTTGTACAAGAGTGAAGGCCTTAGACACAAATTAGACACAAAACATTGTTATGAGTCGTAATAGTTTATTAATTCTTTAATAAGCAAAACCCTGAATGCGGCTGATGAAACATACACTAACCTAGATATTATTTAGTAACAGGATGGTGCCAACTGTCAAAAATGCAAACTTAACAGAAACAAAACCAGCTGGATGAAGCATACACTAACCTGTATGTTATTCAGTCACAAGATGGCTACAAATAGTCAAAAAAGAAAAACTGACAGAAACTAAACTAGCTGAATGAAGCATACACTAACCTACATGTTATTTAGTCACAAGAAGGTGCCAGCCACATAGTAAAAAAACCAAGCTGACAGAAACAAAACCAACTGAATAAAGCATACACTGACCTGCATGTTATTAAGTCACAAAATGTTGCCAAAGAGTAAAAAAAAACAAAGCTGACAGAAACAAAACCAGCTGAATGAAGCATACACTAACCTGTATGTTATTCATTGACAAGATGGCGCCAAAAATTCAAAAAACAAAGTTGACAGAAACAAAACCAGCTGAATGGAGCATACACTAACTTGCGTGTTATTCAGTCACAAGATGGCGCCAAAAATTCAAAAAACAAAGCTGACAGAAACAAAACCAGCTGAATGAAGCATACACTAACTTGTGTATTATTCAGTCACAAAATGGTGCCAAATAGTTAAAAAACAAAGCTGCCAGAAACAAAAGCAGCTAAATGAAGCATACACTAACCTGTGTTATTCAGCCACAAGATGGTGTCAAATAGTCAAAAAACAAAGCTGACAAAAACCAAACCAGCTGAATGAAGCATACACTAACCTGCATGTTATTCAGTCACAAGATGACACAAAACAGTCAAAAACGCAAAGTTGACAGAAACAAAACTGGCTGAAAAAACATACATTAACCTGAATGTTATTTAGCCACAAGAGGGTGCCAAATAGTAGAAAAAACAAAGCTGACAGATACAAAACCAGCTTACACTAACCTATGTGTAGTTATTCAGTCACAAGATGGCGCTAAATAGTCAACAAAGCAAAGCTGACAGAAACAAAACTAGCTAAATGAAGTTTACACTAATCTATGTGCAGTTATTCAGTCACAAGTTGGTGCCAAACCATTAAAAACAGCAACGTGACTGACAAACAGATAAATATAAATGACTGTGCATGCAAGTATATGGATGTGAACGTATTTGTGATTAGAAGTTCCTGGATGAGCCTGTGTTATTCAGTGGTTCTCATCTCAGAATAATAACCTAAATGTCTCGACTGACCAATCAGAATGAAGTATTCCAGACAGCCGTGTGATATCATTATTTAATGTACTGTGAGTTAACAATTAAAGCATGTATTATCATAACCTAACCTTAACAAAGCAATAAATAGTAAATAAATGTATTGTTCATTGGTTTTTCAAATGTGTAAATACATGAACTAACATTAACTCAAGGAACCTTATTGTAAAATGTGAAGTATTGTTATGATATTATTTTACAAATGTGAATAAAAAGCAAAGAGGCACCATCATTTTGCCAGCTTCTTTAAGTATTAACTTCTAGGCCAATAACTTAAACTGTGAACGCACTGGTAGAAGCTATTTTGACATACTGCATGTAAAATAGTCACATTTTGTGCATCACTTCCATTCTAGAGCTAAACTAACTTGTAGCAAAATACAATGATTTCTTTGCCTTGCTGTTTATGTGGCGGCCACAAGTCTTAATATGTCCATGCCAGGAATGGGATATTACCAATTTCACACCACAACAGCAAAGAAGAGCTCAATAAAAAAATAAAATAAATAACTCAGAAATGGATACTGTCTTTTGAATTAGAAAAAAAACAATATAGGCAATGGTTGAGGCTGGAATGCACCTTAGCAAATGAGAGTGATGCAAAAAAAAAACTGAAAACAAGTAACCATTTCTGCACACTCCTGAAGTCTTTTTTTATTCATTAAATATCTAAGTAAGGTCTGTGGTTAACATCAGGTCAAGATATTAAAACATTGTTTCCCCTACAACATAAAACAAATCAGTAATGCCTGCTTGTGATTCATTAAAGGGCACGTATGGTAAAAAAAATCTACTTTTCAAGCTGTTTGGACAGACATATGTGTAGGTATAGTGTATAGACCATCATATTGGGGTGATATAAACACACCCAGTCCTTTTTTTTCCCCAATTTAACAACATGAAAACGGTGGACCAATTGGAGCGGTTTTCAGATCGACCGCAACTTGATGTAGGAGTGCTGTCCCCCGCCCATCAATATTGATTGACAGGCACGCATCACCATATCCTCAGTTTGTTTCACGTCCGCCATTTTCAGCGTGTGAGTCAAAGCGATGTCACTAAAGGAATACCCTTGCTCTATTTTTACATGTGAGGCTCATTGGGCTCAACACAAGATCTACATTCACCACATGATCACTTTAATCGGAAGTATTGTTTGTAGCTTAGTTTGTTTGTAGGTAGGTTTGCAAACATGTGTACTTTTCATTGCGTCTACCTTAAAATTCAGCTGTTTGCATTTATTGCGGTCACAGAAGCTCCCTGTGATCTTAACTAGGTACAGCTGGAAAGTGTGAGCGCGTTGCCTCACGTGTGCATCCCTCCATTGGAAATAAAATAATGAACTTTCCTGCAGGTCGCACACCAGAAACGCAGCTCGGCTTCTATCAGGGTACACACAACGGCGCTTCAAGTCAGCGGCTGTCCGTGGTGCCCAGCCACGATTCTGGACACTTCATGTTTCAGCCGTGCCACAGAGCGCCATCTGAATAGTTTCATTTTAATAACATCCATAGTGCGTGTCTGAGTGTGCCGTGTCGCGGTTCTGGTGCCTCAGTCAAAGTTAATTCAGTGTGTGTGTTTATTAGTCTCAGTGTACAAGCTCGGAACTTTAAACTAGCACACAGTTGGCTGTAAAACTATACAAAGACACAAATGATTTTGTTGATTTCGTACATGTACAGCTGAATGCTGGTCCTCTCACTCATGATGCTTCTCTCTGTCTGCCTGTCTGTTGCTAAACACTGAGGGGGGATCTTGGCTCCGCCCCCATGTTACGTTGGGCGGAAACTAATTTTCATGTGAAGCAACACACCCCTAAAACGGCTGCCTGTGTACACGCCCCCAAAATGACACTTTTTAACACATTATAATAAACAATCTGAATTGTGTTTTGAACTGATCCTAAACTGGCACACTCAGAAAAATCATAATATTATTATTTAATCTTAAAAAAGGGGTAAACTATGTACCCTTTAAAGCATTAAATGTCCTAAAAAACATTGTTAACAAGTGCCTATAGAGAAGGGGTGCCCAATTCTGTTCCTGGAGATCTACCTTCCTGCAGAGTTCAGCTGCAACCTTGATCAAACACACTTGTCTGTAATTATCAAGTGCTCCTTCAGAATTGACTTATGCGACAGTGACTACGTTTACATGGACATCAGTAATCGAATTATTTGCCTTAATCTAATTAAGACAATAATAAAATGAAGGCGTTTACATTAGTTACTTTTTGAATGTTTCTTTCATGATCCCGTTTTACATGTTATAGCACATACTTAGATTAACGTCATTGCGTCACCGCGCTATCCACATTTCCTCCAGAGTTTCATGTAATTTCGGGTGTTTCATTTTTGATTTGTCGACTTTACCTTCGGTTTGGCACTTTCACTTTCATTCGGGCATGCCCCCCATGACAAACGAGATATTGGATGCAACTATGAACTGCTGGAAGAGTTATGTTTAAATGGAAGTTCATACCGCATGCTGAATGGAAGAAAAAACCCCTCCGCATTTCACGATGCAGGTGTCTGTGGTCTGCACTGACTCGGTAAGTGCCAAGAATGTTGTGTGTGTGTGTGTGTGTGTGTGTATGTGGACTATCCTGTCGCAAAATGCGGCGAAAAGCCCTACATGACGGTAATAGTTCGATTAAGGTGTTTACATGTCTGTACTGCACTTCAATAATGCGACTAAAATCGGCATACTCCACATCTTAATTCGATTTCTCTTTAGTTCAATTATGACCTTAATATGTTTAACATAATCAAAAATCGCTGTTTACATGGTTAATTATGGTCTTAATCGCATTAAAATTGAATGATTGGTGTCCATGTAAACATAGTCACTTACACTAGTTTGAGTTTGAGCATGAAAAATTCTGTTGTACAGCGCTGCAAAAATGGGTGGGATTAAACAGGATGATTAGACATTAAAAACGTGAGCGGCTGGTCCATATTTAGATATTTCTGGCTGTTTCTCAATATGCGTTCTTCAGCGATCTTGCGTCCTCGTGTTCTCGTGTAATGTCATCATCAACTGCCAAAGTTCAGTTCCAATACTCAAGACCGCAAGAACGGAGGACGCGTGAAACTTTTTGGATGTGTTCTTGATATTGAGGACGCACCGATGCAGACTTGAGCACCGAACTCGCTCTAGAAGTCCCAGAAGTCATTGCGACTGGAGGTGTGAAAGCGCAGCATTTTATATAGTTTATTATTAAAGTTCAGAGATACGACTTATTTAACTTATGAGTTTCCCGAAATGAGACGGTGAAAGTAAACACTACCATGAAAATCTATATAAAGGAATAAACACATTAAGGGTATTTATTTGCTGAAATTCATATTAAAATCTGTTTTATTTATATTTTGCAACCTATATTTGTAAAGTATTTGTGCATAGTATATATTGTGAAAAGGGGAAAAACAATAAATTGTTGTATTAATACTGTACTGTTGAAATAATTTTTTATTAAAACGCGTCAAGGTCACGTGACCATCAGGAAGAACACAGCATCTCATTTCTCACAGGACGCATTCTCTGTTCTCGCGGTCTCCAGAGTTCGTTCCTCCGAGGTGACCTGGCAAGACGGGTCCTCACAAGAATGCAAGAAACAGCCTCTGTACATAGAGGTCATGTTTTGATCTTCGATTGGTCGCAGTCATGTGATGCAATTTCACAGATAGTTTACCAAGCTTGAACTTTCCAATGCAGTGAACTGCGAAACTTATTGCACAAGCTTGCGCTTCCGGTATGTCACATCCGCTTGCGTATAATTGGAAGCTTATGGAGAGAAAAGTGCAGTGCAAACACGGCTTTAGTTGGTTTATTTGTGCTTGATCAGAGTTGGAGCTGAAATCTGCAGGAAGGAAGATCTCCAGGAATAGAATTGGGCACCCCTGCTATAGAGGTTGTCAGGGACATTAAACCAACAAAAAAAACATTAACTGTAAAATATTCATCTATCATCTATGATAATATTTGTGATTGCTGTTTTAATGACACAGTCTAATACAGTTGAAGTCACCGTTTATTTTTTTTCCCCAATTTCTGTTCAACAGAGAGCAGATTTTTTTTCAACACATTTCTAAACATAATAGTTTTAATAACTTATTTCTAATAACTGATTTATTTTATCTTTGCCATGATAACAGTAAATAATATTTTACTAGATATTTTTCAAGACACTTCTATACAGCTTAAAGTGACATTTAAAGGCTTAACTAGGTTAATTAAGTTAACTAGGCAGGTTAGGGTAATTAAGCAAGTTTTTGTATAACGATGGTTTGTTCTGTAGACAGAAAAACAATTAATAATAATTAACCTTAACCTTTTTTAATTAACCACCTTAAAATTGTTTTAAAAAAATTAAAAACTGCTTTTACTCTAGCCAAAATAAAACAAATAAGACTTTCTCCAGAAGAAAAAAAATATTATCAGACATACTGTGAAAATGTCCTTGCTCTGTTAAACATTATTTGGGAAATATTAAAAAAAAAAAAATAAAATAAAATAATAATAATAAAAATCAAAGGGGGGCTAATAATTCAGACTTCAACTGTCTGTCATAAAATATAAAAAACACATATTGAAATGTCCTAAAAAAGACTGTTAATGAAGCTTATGGACCGGGTATACTTCAAATTGACTATTTTTCCATTCTTTGTTTAAGAGTGAAAAGAAGTGAGATAAGACAATTTTCAAACATTGTGGCACCTATTCCACTGCAGGAGGCAGGGTTTTAAACATACATCATGCGTGTACCCCTAAACACAACAATGATGGTGGCTGTAAGCGAAGAACAGTTAATATGTAAATATCTGACAGTTGCACTTATCTACTCAATGGCATAGATGGTATTTGTGTCTACTTAAACAGAAAGAAAAAAAACTGGAATGATAGCGGGTTTGCTTTCTTTATTCAGCAAATGTTAAGTACAGACAAGGAAATACATTTTTTATACTTCAGAATGTGCACCACGTGGTTTGACAATCTCCTGAAAAGGGTTTTGCCATATCTGAAACATGCAAAAATGCACAGAAAAGAGGACACACATTTTAACTATAGAATGTGGATGTGTTTAGAAGCCAAAAATAACCCCCAATAAAAGGATTGCATTGGTGAGCTGTTTCAAACTGCCGAACAAACTTAAAGGTGCTGTATGTAAGTTTTTGAATCTTCTAAAGCATAAAAATACCATAATATGTGTGCAGATATTTAAGAAACATGCCAAGTGAACATACTTGTTTATCTGAAAAACAATGCTGAAATCAGTTATTTTACTTTGAAAATGTGAGTTACATGTTGGAACGACTGTCTTTGTTTTGGTTCTTTTAACCCGCCCAATGCCTATTCAGCCAATTATATTTTTGCACCTCAAGTTACCTTCATGGAAAACAGTATATTTCATTCATTCAGTCAGTCAGGAAGGCTCTCAAAGTATGCATCTGCAACCAAATTTTTTTTTAAAGATCTGAGGTGGATTCGTCAGAGGAGCCGAGTTAAAATGTGAAAATGTGTTTTGATCCAGAAGTGCAATACCTAGTTCAACCACTGGGTGTCAAACTTACTACACTTTTAAAATGTATGTTTTGGATTTTGATTGAAATTGTCATTTCAGTTGCTTCGATTTCATTTGAAGTATATCAGGGCCTTTAGAAAGCAGTTAGAATAAGCCTGTAACAATGAGTTCTTGGCGGAAGTTCTAACCATGCGTTCTAAACAACTTAATAATAATAGTAAGGGTATTCACAGCAGTGCATTTGATACTAAGATTTTGGAAAGATGCTAATTGCCCAACAATTACACTCTGGATTGAATTTATGATTGAACTTGTATCATAGGGAAAATTGTAAACTAAGTTGAATGGAAATCAAGTAGATGTGGACATGTGGACAATGTTATTCAGAGAGTTGCCTCAAGTGATGACTGAGAATAGACCCATGTTTAGAATGTGAAGTACCCTGTTGTGCTTTACAGTGCGAAATCCCGTTGTTTTATTTTATGTTATGTGTATATATACATTTATTTTTAGCATAAAAATAAAATAATCCTATAATTTTAAAGTTAACAATTAAATACTTAATTTAAAGTATAACAATTGAAGTTAATGTTAATGCAAATGATCTATTTTTAAGATTTCACACAGTTAATTAATATTACACATACAAGAGTGCCTTTTCCAGAATATTAATTCATATCAAGCGAAAATGAAATATTGATTTTATACAATAGTCCAACAAACAAGACATACCCTGTATATAGGTTGAGTTATTTTGTCACGCTCTCTTCATTGTAATAGTAGCTATCTTTCAGCTTAATGTTCACTAAAAGTCTATTACTCTATTCAAGTAAGTGTAAAGTCTAACCCTCACAATGAAGAAGAAAATAAAAGCACATTTCTTTCTTGCAAATTTCTGCTCTCAGTATTCCCCTAAAAGCATTGCACAGACAGAGGAGTAGCTGCATTTACCTCAAGTATCATGTCCCCGGGTACAACAGCATCCGCCCTCTGGCAGGACTGTCATCTTCCAGCCTCTCCACGAAGATTCCCCGCAGGTTTCCTCCACACAGCTGTATGCCCAGCTCCACCTGAGTCTTCCTCACTGTCACCAAACGTGCCTCTGGTACTTTCTTGGAACTTTCAGAAGGCCTTCTGACATTCAAGAGAGACACAGAAACAGTCACCCAATGTCAGTGGATTTCATGTTGTGTTACCCTGGCTGTTAAAAATGACAAGCTGCAGGCTTGAGCTGCACCCCACTGAGTTTGATTCTTTGTTTTCATGCTAGCTTCTATGGCTTTTTTAATGCTGAGAACTTTTCATAGTATATCCATTTCAAGTTTTTCTAATATTTTTCCCCACCTAAATATTTTAATCTATTCAAGTCCTTCAGATGAGAAGTTAAACTAAGGTCCTGACTTTCTTTGGTCATTACAAATCCCAGGATGTACTTTAAAAAGAGTAGAAGTGTGTCCCCAGCATCCTGGCCACACTTAATAACTTAGGTCCCGTGAAATTAAAATGAAGTTTTTTTTTAGATGCCAGTTTCAGTTTGAAGGATATCTATTAGCTAGTGTGCTCCAAAACAGTGACAAAATTCACATTTAGAAAATATAAATTTGATATAAACATATAAAAAGCTTGCAGTTTGTCACTTCCACCCAAATGGATCAACATTTTTTTTTAAGTCACCTTATACTTTATTTCTCATTAAATCTTAATCAATCAAATGCTCACTGAAAAAAAACTCTTAAGATTTACTTCTTAAGAACAAGTCCTTGTAACAATTTGCACAAACAAATTTCAAGAAAATTGTACAATCTTATATCAGGTACAATTAAGTTGTCAATATCATATTAAATTTACTTAATTTATTTAGGAGTGTTAGGATAAACATTAAGTAAAAGTTAATTGATTATCTTTACTTTTGAGTCTTTGTTTATTTAAATGAACCAAGTAATGTCATTTTCTTGTTTAGGCAGAAGGAACATTGCTTTTATCAATAGAAATAAATCTTAGTTACAAATTAGTACATTTGGTGCAACTTAGTTTAATTAAGACACACTTCCACTTGAAATGTGTTATTTCACTTTATTTTAAGCAAATTTATTTAGCAAGAGCAAATTTACTTTATAAATGCTTACTGATGTCAGCGCTAGTGTTAGCACAGCCATGATTTTCTGAGTGAAGTGTCAAACATTAATCGTGATAATAAAAATGCCAAGACCCAAAGCATGAGTGCTGCTCTTCTGCAAGGTGGTAACTTTAAAACTAAAATACTTACTGAAAAGTTTTCTTAATCTACAAACTAATGGTGATCAAACTTTAACAAGTCTTTATCTCAAATTTAAAGACCATTGCTTTTATTATAAAGGTAACACTTTATTTTGATGGTCCATTTGAGTATTAGTATACTGTCTGCTTAATATCTGTTGATACTGACATTTAACTGTCCTTCAACAGACATTTAACTGACAATAAGAAACTTTGCAAGTACATGTCAACTTACACTAACCCTAACAGTCTACTAAGAAGAAGAGCAGATTTACCCTGTGCCCCGTAGTTTTTTACGAGCCAGTCTGAGACGTGAGCGGCTATATCTGAAATAACAAACTCCTTGGGCTGATGATAATAACGTGCGCTTGATTATTGACGTGCTTTGAAACGCGAGAGTAAAGCGCGGAAAAACAAGGGAGAAGCCAGAAAAAGGAGCACATTATTTTTTCAGCAAACGTGAACAAACTGCCTTGTTTAATTTAACTATTATTGTTATTATCACCTTTTGGACTAATATGAACTCAGAATGATGGAATTGTTTTCTGAGGCTACATGTGCTGCTGAAGATTACAGACACAGATGAGAGGTTTATTTCGTGTTTCTGTGTTGTGTTTTTGAATCTAAATAAGCACTAAATGTATGTTGTGTGTAGTTTTTCTGTAATTGGTAACATATCGGAGACTGTTTATTTATTTATTTATTTAATATAATTACAGACGTTACAGTAGGCTATTTCGCACTGTCATTGATCTGCAGTTATAATCAGATCCTGTTCATAGAAAAATTAGTAATAAACTTTTATACAGAAGTATTTATGTGTATAAAGCATCTGTTTTGTGAGAAGTGCTTCTCATATGATATGCAAGCGACCTGTACAGCTTTACTGTAGACATTTTCTCTAGCAAAATTTATGTCGACTGAAACTTTCTGTCATACACCACACCCACCAAAAGGGTACCCTTGGTAGTGGAAACGAAAGCCTGATAAAGGTGACCCATACCGACCCGAACCGTACCGTACTGTTCCAGTCAGTGGAAACAAGCCATTATAATCAAGTTGGCATGTAGATGCAATGTAACTAAATTTCAACAAACGGAGCATCAAAATAAAAGTGTGACCTTAAATCTTACTTAATATTACTAGGTTTGCGACGATTAGAAATATTTAAATATTTAAGTAAATGATTATTAATATTTAACTCTTTCGACTCATTTCATTTATTACATGAAGTAAATGTGTAATATTAAATATGTACTTAGAATATACTAGTTATCCTTGACACTTATTACAGTTTAAAAATTATGAGAGTAAATTTATTAGATTTGACTACACTATTCATTTCTTTCAGTGTATTATCTGACATGCCCCGCCCTCTTCTTCTCATTTGCTTTTCATTTGATGCGCTTGAACTTAACCACTCTTACTGGCAAAGCTGTAAAAAAACAAACACTATTGGCTGTTTTTTTTAAAGGGGAGGAGCTACTCTATAATCCCACCCTCTCTTTATTTTCAGTTGTGATTACATTTAAAATTGAATTAAAAAATGTGCATATAAGCACTTCAGGGGACCTTTAATAGCTGGTGTGTGATGTGCAGTCTGGCACAGAATGGCTGTTATTGCATCATCCAGGTGATTGTTGCACACTGGTGGTGATTAAGGAGATTCCCCCCAAATCCGTAATGTTCTTTGAGTGCCCAGAAAAGCAATATATATATATATATATATATATATATATATATATATATATACTACTGGTCAAAAGTTTGGGGTCAGTAGGATTTTTAAATGTTTTAAAATAAGCTTATCCAGCTCACCTAAGCTGCATTTATTTAATAAAAAATACATTAAAAATTGTAAAATGTTATTGCACTATAAAATAACTGTTCAAAAGTAGTTTATAATTTAAAATAATAATTTATTCCAGTGATTTCATTGAATTATTGAATTTTCAGCTTTGTTACTCCAGTCTTTAGAGTCACATGATCCTTCAGAAATCCCTCTAATTGTTATCATTATTAATATATTATTATCATTATATCATAATAGTAATAGTAATAAAATCAATAATGACTGGAGTAATAATTTCATTTAAAACTACATACAATTAGTCATAAATAAATATTTAATATACAAGTATTTAACAATTCAACAATTTTTTACATTTAATAAATGACATTTGACATTTTCCTGCAAACTTTTGACAAGGTTTTTTCTGCACTGTAGTGGAGGAGTTTAAAGAGAAGTTAAAAAGCTCATACAAAAAATACAAACGAACAAATAAAGCGATATATTTATTTGTTTATTAAACGTCATTTAATGCCAGGGAATGATTTTGAACATTTGAAAAAAAAATGCTTTGTCAAAAAAATGCAAAAATCATCCTATTGTGCATGAGCCTTAATGGTCCAATGAAATTAAAATAAAGTTTTTTAGATGTTAGTATCAGTATTATTAATTTTAGGATCTCTATAAGCTAGTGTGCCCCAAAACAGTGACAAAATTCGCATTTAGAAGATATAAAACTGATATAAACATCTAAAGCTTGTAGTTTGTCACCTACACCCAAATGGACCAACGGTTTTATTCACGTCAACTCACACTACAGGTTCTCATCAAATCATAACCAATCAAAACTCTCTAGTATCTGACATACCCCGCCCCCCTTCAAGACACTTCTCATTTACATACAAAACACCATTGGCTTTTTTTTAAAGGGGAGGAGCTACTCTATGTCCCACGACCTCATTGTGTTTTTTGTTGAGATTATGTACAACATCGAATAAAAATGCATATTTCAAAGCACTTCACAGGACCTTTAAGGGCGTTTTCACACCTAGAAGTGGATTGTTTGTTTAGTGATTAAAACTGTTACAGTGTTGCAATTTCGTCTTGATCCATTTTGTTATGACAAGACAATATTTGTAAACGGACCAAAATTAGTCACATGCATGTAAAGTGATTGGCCACAGCTCACAGTTCTGGGATTCAGCTAACATGAGTCATGCGTCACAATGGATAGACATCAGCTCTGTGTACTTGTCACTGCCTTCTTTGTAGCTGCCATTATATTATTCATAACTCATCATACAGTGTGATGAAGTCCGGTCTGTTAGTGTGTTGGTTTGGATTGCTTTCACACCACAACCGAACTGATTCAGAATTAATATTCAAGAGGTTTGAGGCCATCATGCAAACCTTCATGCAAACCTTCATGCAAACCCAGACTGATTACAGTGAGTGTTTATACCATTTCAGAGTTCCTAGTGGACAAATTAGTTCTCTCACAGAATTCCTGTAATTATCTGGTGTGAAAGCCGCTACTACTGTTTTAAAATCCATCTGCTGCATATTTAGCATGGGTAGGGGAAATATCAGCACAGTATTGCGATATTGTTCACAGCAATAGTTCATCAATACACAGACATGATTGTTATACAGTTGAAGGTAGAATTATTAGCCCCCTTTGATTTTTTTTTCTATTTTAAATATTTCCCAAATTATGTTTAAAGAGCCCATATTATGGGTTTTTGAAAATGCCCTTCCATGTAGTGTGTAACACAGCTCTAAGTGAAGTGAAATATCCAGCTAAGGCTTAAATCTGTAAGTGTACAGTGTTTAAAACTATTGATTCATCTATAAAAGAGTCGACTCATAGTGCTTCAAACGAGTCGTCTTGATAACGAGTCATTAGGTGTTTCGCGATGACGCAGCCACGAAACACAAGCCTCGCCAGTAGTTACGCGCGCAAACCAGGGAGATTTGAAACCTGCGGCCCCGCCCACTAACACAGAAAAAACACTACACACACACAGACGCAGCCGGTCGAATGAAGTCACGCTGTGCTCAGATGGATAATATTGACAGTCTCTACCCAAAGATGAGTTGTGAACTGTGAAGAGTCAGTGGTTGAGGTTTATTCACTAGTGTAAGTAAGTGCAATTAAAATTGTTGCCTCGTTTAACTTGCAAATTATGTATTTATTGTGTTTTGTTACTTGTTAACCTGGTACAGTACACGCGGTTACTCTTTATATTCTCTTATCACATGTAAGCCACGTTAAAAACGCGACGCGTGCCGCTTTGTTTACGGATTTAACGTTAAAGGTTTTTGTGAGCTCGCGTTCCACTTCCGTTTGTCGTTGCTATGGCGATCGTAAGCTAGGAGACATGAGACTCCTATGTCGATCTCCCTAGTTCTGAGGAGGAACGTGATGTGTTTATGTGTGTGTGAGAGAGAGAGAGAGAGAGAAAAGAACAGGTCGAGTTTGTGACGCCTAGGGGCTAGGAGACAGGAGACTCGCGTCGCTTTCCTTAGTTCTTCTGAGGAGCGTTGTGTGTGTGTGTGTGTGTGTGTGTGTGTGAGAGAGAGAGAGAGAGACTCGCGTTGCTTTCCCTAGTTTTTCTGAGGAGCGTTGTGTGTGTGTGTGTGTGTGTGTGTGTGTGTGTGTGTGAGAGAGAGAGAGAGAGAGAGAGAGAGAGAGAGAAGAGAGACACACTCGCGTCGCTTTCCCTAGTTCTTCTGAGGAGCGTTGTGTGTGTGTGTGTGTGTGTGTGTGTAGAGAGAGAGAGAAGAAGAGAGAGAGAGAGAGAGAGAGAGAGAGAGGAGAGAGAGAGAGAGAGAGAGAGAGAGAGAGGAAGAGAGAGAGAGAGAGAGAAAGAGAGACACACTCGCGTCGCTTTCCCTAGTTCTTCTGAGGAGCGTTGTGTGTGTGTGTGTGAGAGAGAGAGAGAGAGGAGAGGCTAGGAGACTGGCGTCGATCTCCCCAGTTCTTCTGAGGAGGGTTGTGTGTGTGTGAAAAAAGCCTTACACTATGAAGCGCGTGTGCACTGTGACTACTTTTATATAGTTGATTACCAGCTGGGCATTTCACTCTGTCTCGTGCTGAAGCCTGTCACTGTCGACCAATCGCAGCAGGCTGTCATCGGTCCAATCAGCGCAGATTAGCTTCGCGCTGAGGAGGGGGTTGGGAACAAATGAATCGCTGAACGATTCATATGGGAGTCGCTGGGATAATTAGGTAAAAATAAATGCAGATTATAAGACCATCAAAGTGTTTTATGACCTTGCATGCATATTAGACTGTTGTTGGAGACCCTTACAACCTAATATAACCCTATTTCATCTATAATGGGCTCTTTAACAGAGTAAGGAAATTTTCAGTGTGTCTGATAATATTTTTTTCTTTGGAAAAGTCTTACTTGTTTTATTTCGGCTAGAACAAAAGCAGTTTTTAATTTTTAAAAACATTAAGGTCAAAATTATTAGCCCCTTAAGCTATATTTTTTTCGACTGTCTACAGAACAACCATCATTATACAATAACTTGCTTAATTACCCTAGTCTTCCTAGTTAACCAAATTAACCTAAGCCTTTTAACCTAAGCCTTTTAAGTCTTTAAATGTTACTTTAAGCTGTATAGAAGTGTCTTGAAAAATCTAGTCAATAATATTTACTGTCATCATGGCAAAGATTAAATAAATCAGTTATTAGAAATGAGTTATTAAAACTATTAGTTTAGAAATGTGTGAAAAAAATCTTCTCACCGTTAAACAAAAATTGGGGATAAATAAACAGGAGGGGTAATAATTCTGACTTCAACTGTATATCCTTGTCCATATTTTATTTTATTATTTGGTCGAATAATAAAAATATTTGTTTAAAGTCCACTTCATGGTGGTGTTGAAATTGATGTATTTTTTTCTGGTGAGCTTGGTCACCTTCAACACGTAGTTAGTTTCTAAAATAAAGATGACTGCTTCACAGAGTGGTACATACAACATTTTCATTAAGTTTTGGTCCGTTTTTCTGCTTGACAATCCCATTTTGCACTGTGGCAATAAAACTAAGTGAGTTGCACTAATTGAATAATTCTTTCTTTCTGTTTAGTTAAGCTGGAAATTCTTTGAGTTTGAAGAAAGATAAAATTAAATTGCCTCTTATAGTAGAATATGACATATATTTAAAACCTCAGTAATATTGTATTGTGACAATTATCATGATAATATCATATCATGGAGACTATGGTGATTCCCACCCACTGTTGGGTATGTTACTACAAAAAATAATTAGCAGCTAATCAATCAAATTGTATTTAAATCAATTTCTCTGAAAATAAACTTTATTGGGTGGCGCAGTGGGTAGCACGTTCACCTCACAGCAAGAAGGTCGCTGGTTCGAGCCTTGGCTGGGTCAGTTGGCATTTCTGTGTGGAGTTTGCCTGTCCCTGCCGTGTTCGTGGGGTTTTCTCCGGGTGCTCCGGTTTTCCCCACAAGTCCAAAGACATGTGGTTCAAGTGAATTGGGTCTGCTAAAATTGACCGTAGTGTATGAGTGTGTTGTGTGTGTGGTGTGTATGTGTGTGTGTGCGTGTGTGTGTGGTGTGTGTGTGTGTGTGTGTGGTGTGTGTGAATGAGTTGTGGATGGATTTCATTGCTTCAGCTTTTGCAATCATCTTGATAAAAATAAACATTTTAATGATTTTAACGTTTTTAAGAAAAGTACAATAACTGTAATTAAATATATACAAATATTAATACCTAAAATTTTATTTTTTAAATAATTAATTTTATTACAGTATGTAGTCAGTTTGTAACTAATTACACCTAACACTGTTCCCACCCCTACTGAGACTGTAGACAACAAGGCAGCTCTCTAAGTGTACGTGCAGTACCTGATGAAGCTGTTGGGACTGGTTGTGGGTGTGGTCTGTTTGGAGGATGGGGTGAGTGTGCCTTCATCCTGTTCACTCAGGGTGTCTATGGCAGAGTGGTTATCTGGGGTTGCAGTTCCACTGCCCTGTGGCGTAGACTGAGTGCTCACTGGCTCCAGGCGGGAACTATGAAACAACCCAGACATGAAAAAACCTGAAAGCTATACATCAAATCTGCATTTAGTTTAATGAAATGAAATGGGAAAAGGATTGTACCTGGAGCGCGAGTGGTTGCCGAGCTGATACATGTGTGGGTTGTATTGGGCCATGATCGTAATGGTGTCACACTGCTGGCCAATGATGAGTCGTGCTTGCTGTTCAGTGGCATTGCGCAGGTTTATTCCATTGAACTGATGTAAAGAAAGAACAATTTCTTTGAGTTACACATTGCACACTGTCAATGACATGGCAAGCAGCTTTACTAAGATCAAAAAGAAGATGTGTTTATATTTCCATCTTTAGCTGTAATATAATTAACAAACTGCTTAACTTCATTAAATAAAGTAGCACAATTTAAAATATCTAATATATAAAATAAATAATTCATTATAATTAAAAAGATAAAAAAAAAACTAACATATATTTTACTCATACTCAAACTTTTCATTTAATATTTTTCATTTGGCCAAGATTTCTAAAATCCCTTCCTTGTATTGGTCTTAAGTAATATAAAAAATTTTGAGGCACTGAATTTGGGGTTTTCATAATTTGTCATCAAAATCATGAAAATTAAAAAAATAAACAATTGAAATATATCAGTCTGTGTGGAATAATGTATACATTATACAAGTTTCACTTCTGAATGGAAATAGTAAAAAAAATAAACTTTTTTTGAAGATATTCTAATTATATGAATAGCACCTGTATGTAATGTTTGTTTTTCTTTGTAATGACTTAAAACAACAAAAAGTGTGTAAAACACCAAACAAAAAGGAAAATATACAAAATGATATAAAATGTACAATAAAATTTAAATCGCACACAATACTAAAACTAAATCTACAATTGTATGAAATGAAATACCAAAAACTAAACTGCAAATTTTTATAAAATTACATAAAAGCAATGTGTATAAATTAAAATAACATACATAGCATAAAAACATAATGAAATAGCAGTACAGCAAATGTAACTGCCTAAAAAAAAAAAAAAGTTGATTTTATTTTTTATATCTGTATAATGTTTACATTAAAATAAAAAACTAAATGTAATGAAATGTAATGAAATTAAATAGCATAAAATAAAAAGATTTAAATAAAAAATAGCACAAAATATGCATCAAATTGTACAAATCAATTGCACATCAAATTAAAGCATAAAAAACAGAATAAAAATAAAATGCCATATAAATTATTTAATACTGTAATATGTCCTGGAATGTGATAGAGTGCAAAAAACTGCAAGTGATGAGAAAATTAAGAAAAAATATTTACAGTTCATAATCTAGTTGCTTATAAAAAAAATTTCAATATTTATTCAGTTTTAAAACTAACCTCTAATAGCTGGTCCCCATACTCCAGCCCAGCCTGGTGTGCGATACTGCCTCCTGTAACCTTGGAGACAAAGATTCCTCCGTTTTCTC